>NW_005871625.1:392149-435510 GCF_000147115.1 Myotis lucifugus
CGACACTGGGCGCTGGGACCATGGGGAGCCCCCCAGCTCTGGGCAGGCAAGGGCACCAGTGGATGGTGGATGGTGGGAGAGCAAGGACGAGGGACCCATGATGGGGGAGGAAACGTAAAGGAGAGGGAAAGCACAAGTGGGACCTTGAGAAGAGGTGGTGCCGCCACAGCAGGGAGAGGAAGGGGCTCCACGCAGGGGATACATGGCCTATGGGGGGCAGGGCCTGGACGCCCTGGGCTGCGCAGGTGGGATAAGGAGTGGGGGAGGCTGTGGTGGCCCTGGCCTGGAGGGTGGATTAGGATAGACTAGCATCTGAGGGGTCCTTCCGGGGCCTGGGGCTATCGCTGCTTCCTCTCCAGAGGCTGCTGATGATTCATGGCTAGGGCTGATGGGCAAGGGGTCAGGGGCATGGCTAGGCCAGCAGGGATGGGGGCTGGCCACTCCCTCTGTGGAGGGCTGGGCTGACCCATGCCTGCAGGCCTAGGGCATCTGGAAGCCCAGATGAAAGGGTATAAGACTCTTGACACAGCCCTAAGCCATTCCAGATAAGTGCTGTCAGACCTCAATCCCATAAACCCCCTGAAAGGGAGCTCATGCCCTCCCAGGCCTCAGCTGGCCTCAGAGAGCTGGAACCTACTAAGCTCTGTGGGGTCTGATGAGGAGGAGGTTTCTCTGGGCTCTGGGGCTTAGGCCATAAACCAGGCCCAAGAGAAATGGGTATGCAGACCAGTGGGTGACTGAGACCAAGAGACACGAGTGATAGGGGTGTCCTCAGTGGCCCACCTAAAACCAAGGCTCAGCATTCTTACCCCTGCTGTGAGCTCAGTCGCACCATGCCCCAATAGGACACTTGTTTGAGGTGTTCCCCCAATGCCCGGAGGCCCTGCCCTGCTCTCCTGCAGAGGGGCCGGCTGGCTGCACCCAAACTGAACTTGTGGTGCGCTCCTTCTGGGGGAGCTAGGGTTAGAAGTTCAGACAGAGACTGAGTGGATGGCTCTGGAGCTGGGGACACTTCTCCTGCATTGAGTGCCTGTCATGCTGCCCCCAAACAGGAGACCCACTAGTCCCAGCCTCCTGACACCAGTCGCCCCACCCTGTTGAGCTCGAGCCGTGTGGAAGGGTCTGTGGTTGCGGCCGGCCTGAGCCCACTCCACAGTTTTTCTATAGAAGGATTTGGAGAGAGACCAGGCGACCTCAGAGTATGGCAGAGCAACAGGAGGAGACAGACCTCAGGGTGCCTTGGAGCTTTTACTAATCTGCCCCCAACTCAGAGCTGGAGGAAGCCACCCTTGTACACAGCATGGCCCCTCCCATGCACACCAGGCCCAGGATAGGCAGCCACAAACAGAAAAGTGCATGGTAGCTCCAGACAGGTAACCCAAGGCTGGTTACAGGCAGCATCTGACAACAACCTGCACCAGAACCCTGCCCAAGTGGACCCAGAACCAACAACCAGTGGAGGACTTCAAACCACACCAAACTTGACCCAACTAACCACACAAGTGGTATATCCAAAGGGAGATGCCTCAGGAGGCAAATGCTCTGTGATCAAGGTCTATCCTTACAGTCAGCTAGCCTGAGGGTAAACCCACTCATGAACAGGCCAAGAGCATTCGAGCCCCAATTACAACAGGAAGATACACATAACCCACACAAGAGACATTCCTGGATCACCTAGCTTAAGCAGCCTGGAAGATAGTGCCAAGGGGCCGCACAAGACTCTTACCACATAAAACCACATAACAAGTTCAGGAGTCATAGCAGATTTTCCTAATATACAAAGACAAATACAAAAATATAGACAAAATGGGGAGACAAAGAAACATGCCCCAAATGAGAGAACAAGAGAAATCCCCAGAAAAAGAGTTAAATGAAATGGAAGTAACCAAGATATCAGATGCAAAGTTCAAACCAGTGGTTATAAGGATGCTCAAGAACCTTATTGGAAGAATGGATGATCTCAGTGAGAACTTAAATAAAGAAATAGTAAGCATAAAGGGGACATAAGAACCACGAGAAAGAGCCAGTCAGAAATGAAAAACACAATATCTGAAATGAAGAATACATTAGAAGGAATGCCCTGGCCTGCATGGCCAAGTGGTTAGAACATCGGCCCATGCACCAGAGGGTCGCAGGTTCTATTTCCAGTCAAGGGCACATATCTGGGTTGCTGGTTCAAACCCCAGCCCCGGTTGGGGTGTGTGCGGGAGGCAACCAACCAATATGTCTTTCTCACATTGATGTTTCTCTATCTTTCTTCCCTTTTCCCCTCCCTCTACTCTTTCTAAAAATCAATGGAAAAAATATTCTCAGATGAGGATTAACAACAACAAAAATAATACACTAGAAGGAATCAACACCAGGTTAAATGAAGCAGAGGATCAAATCAGTGGTTTAGAATATGAGATAACAGAAAACACCCAAGCAGAGCAGCAGAAAGAAAAACAAATTTTTAAAAATGAGGAAAGTCTAAGGGGCCTCTGGGACAACATCAAGTGTAACAACATCTACATCATAGGGGTATCAGAAGGGGAAGACCTGTTGAAGAAATAATGGCTGAAAATTTCCTAATCTGGTGAACAAAAAAGACACACAAGTCTAGGAAACACAGAGAATCCCAAACAAGATGAACCCAAAGAGGCCCACACCAATATACATCATAATCAAAATGGCAAAGGTTAAAGATAGAGAATCTTAAGAGCAGCAAGAGAAAGACAATTACCTACAAGTGAGCTCCCATAGGCTGTCAGATGATTTCTCAACAGAAACACTTCAGGCCAGAAGGGATTGGCATGAAATATTCTAAGTGATGAAAAGAAAGGACCTATAACCAACACTACTCTATCAGCAAGGCTATTATTTAAAATTAAAGAGCTTCCCAGGCCAAAAGAATTAGTTAAAGGAGTTAATTACCACCAAACCAGTATTACAAGAAATGTTAAAGGGTATTATTTAACAAAAAGAAAGGAAAGAAGAGGAACATAGGTATAAAGAGTAAAATGGCAACAAACAAGTACCTATTAATAATTACTTAAAATGTAAACAGATTAAATGCACCAATCAAAAGACATAGGGTAGCCCTAGCTGGTTTGGCTCAGTGGATAGAGCTTCGGCCTATGGGCTGAAGGATCCTGAGTTTGATTCTGGTCAAGGGCACATGCCCAGGTTGTGGACTTAATCCCCAGTAGGGGGTGTGCAGGAGGCAGCCAATCAATGATTCTCTCATCATTGATGTTTCTATCTCTCTCTCCCTCTCCCTTCCTCTCTGAAAACAAACAAACAAAAAACAAACAAAACATGACATAGGGTAGCAAGTGCTGGCAAGGATGGGGAGAAAAGGAACCCCTAGTACACTGCTGGGAATGCAGACTGGTGCAGCTATTATGGAAAACAGTATGGATTTTCCTCAAAAAATTAAATATGGAACTGCCATTTGACCCAGTGATCCCTCTTCTAGAAATATATCCCAAGAAACTCGAAACACCAATCAGAAAGAATGTATGCACCCTATGTTCATAGCAGCACAATTTACAATAGCTAAAATCTGGAAACAGCCCAAGTGCCCATCAGGAGATGAGTGGATAAAAAAGCTGTGGTACATTTATACCATGGAATACTATGCAGCAGTAAAAAAAGAAGAATCTCTTAACCTTTGAGACAGCATGGAGGGACCTGGAGAGTATCATTCTAAGTGAAATAAGTCAGTCAGAGAAATACAAGAATCACATCATCTCACTCACATGTGGAATCTAAATAACAAAATAAACTGATGAACAGAGTGGATCCAGAAACATGGAACAGAGTGCAGAATCTGGGAGGGAAGGCAGGAGAGGGTAGGTGGGTGGGAGGTAGTCAACCAAGGACCTTGTATGCATGTATACATGCCCCATGGACACAGACAATGGGACTGTGAGGGCCTGGGGCGGGGGTGGTGTAGGCTGGAGAGGGTCAATGGGGGAAAAAGAGGGTCGTATGTAATACTTTCAACAATAAAGAGTTATTTTTGAAAAAACGTAGGGTTGCTGAATGAATAAGGAAACAAAACTCATATATATACTGTCTACAAGACACCCACCTCAGAGCAAAATATACACCCAGACTGAAAGTAATAGGATGGAAGAAGATATTCCATGCAAATGGACACAAAAATAAAGCTGGAGTAGCAATACTTATATCAGATAAAATAGATTTCAAAACAAAGGCTATAACAAGAGACAGAGAAAGACCCTACATATTATTAATGGAATCATTCCAACAAGAGCATATAACCCTTGTAAACATACATGCACCCAACATGTATGGAAACATTTAAATATATAAAGAAAATCTTGGTGGACCTAAAGGGAGAGATTGACAGTAATATAGTCATAGTAGGAGATTTTAATGCCCCCCCCCATTGATATCAATGGAATAATCTTCCAGACAAAAAATCAAAAAGGAAACAGCAGCCTTAAACAACATATTAGATCAGATGGATTTAATTGATATTTACAGAGCATTTCACCCAAAGCAGCAGAATATACATTCTTTTCAAGTGCATATGGAACATTCTCTAGGATAGACTACATATTAGGACACAAGTCTTAAATTCAAGATTTAAATTATATCAGCATTTTCTCTGACCACAATGGTATGAAACGAAATCAATTACAAGAAAAAAAAAAGCTGAAAGAAGCATAAACACATAAAGGTTAAATAATATGGTACCAAACAATGAATGGGTTACGATGAGACCAAGGAAAAAATAAAGTTACCTTCAGACAAGTGAAAAAGAACACTCAACAACCAAATGTCTAGGGGACACAGTGAAAGCAGTTCTAAGGGGGAAACTCATAGCAATACAGGCCTGCCTCAAGAAACAAGTAATATCTCAAATAAACAATCTAACCTCACACCTAAAAGAACTAGAAGAAGAAGAACAAACAAAGCTCAAAGTACCTAGAAGGAAGGAAATAGTAAAGATTAGAGTGGAAATAAATGTCAGAGAGACTAAAAACACGCCAAACAATACAAAATATCAATGAAATAAAAAACTGGTTCTTTGAAAAGATAAACAAGATTGACAAATATTTAACCAGACTCATCAAGAAAAAGAGAGAGAGGACTCAAAGAAATAAAATCAGAAATGAAAGAGGAGAAGTCACAACTGACACCAGGTTCGATTCCGGTCAAGGGCATATGCCTGGATTGCGGGTTTGATCCCCAGTAGGGGTGTGCAAGAGGCAGCCAATTGATGATTCTCTCTCATCATTGATGCTTCTATCTCTCTCTCCCTCTCCCTTCCTCTCTGAAATCAATAAAAATATATCTAAAGAAAGAAAAAAGAAAAGAAACTCCCAGCAAACAAAAGTTCTGGACTGAATGACTTCACTGGTGAATTTTACCAAACAAAGAAGAATGAACACCTATCCTTCTCAAACTATTCCAAAAAATTCAAGAGAAGGGAAGTCTCCCAGGCTCATTTTACAAGGCCAGCATTATCCTAATTCCAAAACCTGATAAAGACATTACATAGAAAGAAAATTATAAGCCAATATCCTTGATGAACATAGATGCAAAAATCCTCCACAAAATATTAGCAATACCAGATCCAGCAATACATTGAGAATATCATATATCATGATCAAGTGGGATTTATTCCAGGGATGTCAAGGCAGGTACAATATTCACAAATCAATAAGCATAATGCACCACATAAACAAAATGAAGGATAAAAATCACAAGACCATATCAATAGATGCAGAAAAAACATTTGATAAAATCCAGGACCCATTAATGAAATTCTCAGCAAAGTGGAAATAGAAAGATCATACCTCAATATAATAAAGGCCATATATGACAAACGCACAGCCAACATCATACTCAATGGACAAAAACTAAAATTGTTTCCCTTAAGATCAGGAACAAGACAGGGATGTCTGCTTTCACTACTCTTATTTAATATAGCACTGAAATTCTAGCCACAGCAATAAGACAAGAAAAAGAAATAAAAGGCATTCAAATTGGAAAGGAAGAAGTAAAACTCATTATTTTCAGATGACATGATACTCTATATCAGAAATGCTAATGATTCCACCATAAAACTACTAAAACTGATAATAAATTCAGTGAAGTAGCAGGATACAAAATTAATATTTAGAAATCAGTGGCATTTAAAAAAATATGTTTCTGTTGATTTTAGAGAGAAAAGAGAGGGGAGAGAGAGAGAGAGAGAGAGAGAGAGAGAGAGAGAGGCATTGATGTGAGAGAGAAATATCAGTGGGTTCCCTCCAATATGCACCCTGACCAGTGATTAACCTATAAACTGGGCATGTGCTCTGACTCGGAAATGAACCAGCTACCTTTTGGTGCATGGTACGACACTCAACCAACTGAGCCACAACGACCAGAAATTGGTGGCATTTTTATGCACCAATAATGAGCTATTAGAAAGAGAAACCAATAAAACAATCCCATTCACAATTGTATAAAAAAATAATAAGGCACTTAGTAGTAAATTTAACCAAGGAGTAAAAGACCCGTACTCAGAAAATTATAGGCTACGGAAGAAGAAATTGAGGAAGATACAAAAAAGTGTAGGCATATACTGTGTTCATGAATAGGAAAAATTAACATCACTAAATGTCCATAGTACCCAAAGCAATCTATAGATTCAACACAATTCCTATAAAATACCAATGGTATGTTTCACAGAACTATATAACAAATATGTCAAAAATTTATATGGAACATCAAAAGGCCTTGAATAGCAAAAACAATCTTGAGAAAGCAAAATAAAGCTGGAGGAATATCATGGTACCTGATACCAAAACATACTACAAGGCCATAGTAATCAAAACAGCATGGTACTGGCATAAAAACAGACACATAGATCAATGAAACAGAAGAGAACTCAGAAATAAATCCACGATTTTATGGGCAATAATATTTGACAAAGGAGGCAAGAACATACGATGGAGTAAAGACAGTCTAATAAATGGTGTTGGGCCTGGCCAGTGTGGCTCAGTGGACTAAGTGTCGTCCCATGAACCAAGAAGAGGTCACTAGTTTGATTCCCAGTCACAGCACATGCCCAGGTTGCAGGCTTGATCCCCGGTGGGGGGCGTGTAGGAGGCAGCCCATCAATGTTTCTCTCTCATAAATGTTTCTATCTCTCTCCCTCTCCCTTTCTCTCTCTAAAATCAATAAAAACTTATTTTTTAAATGGTGTTGGGAAAATTGGACAGATACAAGCAAAAATATAAAACTAGACCACAACCTTAGACTATTAACAAGAAAAAACTCAAAATGGATTAAAGACTTAAATGTAAAACTTGAAACCATAAAAACCCTAGAAGAAATCATAGGCCATAAAATCTCAGGCATTTCTCAGAGCAATCTTTTTTTTTCTGATATATCTCCTCAGGCCAGGGAAACAAATGAAAAAATAAACAAATGGGACTACATCAAACTAAAAGTTTTTGCACAGCAAAGCAAACTATCAAAAAAAAAAAAAAGAAAAAGACAACCCACTGAATAGGAGAACATATTCACCAATGATACATCTGATAAGGGGTTAATATCCAAAATCTAAAAAGAACTTATACAACCAAACACACACACACACACACACACACACACACACACACACACCCACACACACACACACACTCCAATTAAAAAATGAGCAAGGGACCTGAATAGACACTTCTCCACATAGACATGAACAACATTACTAATCATCAAAGAAATGCAAATTAAAACCACAATGAGACATCACCTCATACCTGTCAGAATGGCTATCATTAATAAATCCAAAAATGACAAGTGTTGGCGAGGATGTGGAGTAAAGGAAGCCCTTGTGCACTCTTGTAGGAATGCAGATCGAGGCAGCCACTATGGAAAACAGTATGTCGTTTCCTCAAAGAATTAAGAATGGAACTGCCTTATGGCCCAGCATTGCACTTTTGGGAATATATCCGAGGAAACCTGAAACACTGACTTGAAAGAATATATTCACCCCCATGTTTGTTGCAGTGCTATTTACAAAAGCCAAGATTTGTAAGTAGAGGTGCCCATCAGTAGATGAGTGGATAAAAAAGCTGTGGTACATTTTTACAGTGGAAGATTACCCATCTGTAAAAAAGAAGAAAATCTTACCATTTGCGACAGCATGGATGGACCTAGATGATGTTATGCTAAGTGAAATAAGCCAGTCAGACAAAGACAAATACCATATGATTTGATTTATATGTGGAATCTGATGTACAAAATAAACAAATGAAATGGAAGCAGATTCATGGATACAGAGAACAGACTGACAGCTGTCAGAGGAAATGGGGGCTTGGAGGGCTGGGTGAAACAGTTAAAGGGATTAAGAAAAAAACATCTTCATGGACACAGACAATAGCATGGTGATTATCAGAGGGAAGGAGGGGGGCAGGTAGAAAAGAGTAAACAGGATAAATGGTTGATGGAAGGAGACTCAACTTTGGATGGTGAGCACACAATGCAATATGCAGATGATGCATTGCAGAATTGTACTCTTGAAACCTATGTAATTTTATTGAGCAATGTAACCTCAATAAATTCAACAAAAAAGGAAAACAATAACTAAAACCATGGCTGAGGCCTGTGGGGGAGAGAAATCATGCCCTGCTGGGACGTCCCATGGGACTTGAGGTAACGGGAGCATTGCTCTTCGAGCAGGTGGTGCAGGGGCAGACAGTTGTGGTGGAACCCCCCTCTGGAAGCAGAGATGGAGAACGAGCAGTCCAGACTGGGAGGAAGCAGAGGGACCAGAAGAAGGAGGCAGCCATAATTTCTGAGCTGGGTCCAAGGTCAGGGTCTTCAAGAGGACAGGATGGATTTGAGAGCCCCTTGGCCCTTCTATGAAGCTTAGAGAAAATGCCTACCTACGAGAGATAGGGCCAATTGAGAAAAGACCTCCATTCCAAGAACAAAAACATCTAATGAAACTGCTAGCAAAGATGGAAATGTTTACACAGTGAAATTAACATTTATAATGTGGCTAATGTGACTGAGTTCTGAATTATTAATTATATAATTTTAATTTTAATTTTTAAAAGTTATATAAAAATCAATGAAGTAGAAAAACAACAGAGAAAAATCAATGAAAACACAATGTGGTTCTTTGAGAAGTTAAATAACATTGATCAATCTCTAGCTAGACAGACTAAGAAAAAATGGAGAAGATACAAATTCCCAATATCACAAATGGAAGAGTGGTCATTACTACAGATCCTGTTGACATTAAAAGAATAACAAAAAATATTACAATCAATTTTAGGCAACTAGGTGTTGCCACTTTGATAACATGGACAAATTCTTTGAAAGACACAAATAACCAAACTGATGCAAGAAGAAATAGAAAATCTGATTAACTTTCTGTGTGTATAAAAAAACATTTTTAAAGAAAAATTCATAATGGAAAAGCCTTCCCACACACAAGAAAATTCCAGGACCAGATGGCTTTACTGGTGAATTCTAGCCAGCATTTTATAAAGATATAATATATAAGCTCTTTCAGAAAATACAGGATGAAACAATGCTTCTTATTTTATGAGGCCAGCACTACCCTGATATAAGAACTAGAGATATTACAAAGGAAATACAGATAAAACTATGAATATATATCTCTTATGCATAAAAACATAAGATTCTCTATAAAATATTGACAATCAAATCCAGCAATATAAAGAAAGATCATGTTTAAGTGGAGGTTAGCTCAGAAAGGCAAGGTTAGTTTAACATTCTCAAATCAATCAATCAATGTAACTCACCATTTTAAGTAAAGAAGAAAGCCATATGATAATTTCAATAGACTAAAAAATTAATAAAAACCCAACCACTTGATAAAATTGAGCACATATTCAAAACAAAAACTTTCAAGAAACTGGATATTGAAGGGAATATTTTCAATCTGATATCTCATAAAAAGCACCTATTTATAGTGATAAAACTGGATACTTTACCCCAAGAACAGAACTCTTAGCACTTCTATTCAATAGTATACTTAGCTAGTGCAATAAGGAAAGAAAGAGAAACCAAAGGCCTGTAAATTAGATGACATTCACAAATGGCATTACTGTGCACATGGCACTTTCTAAGGATCTTACAGCAGAATACTGGAACTGATTTGAGCAAAGATCCAGAGCATATGTGAGTTTTATGTGTAGTGACTAGCAAAGAGGAGAAGGAGAAAAAAGTGGCAAGACTGCACAGATTGGCAAAGGCCAGTTTATCAAGGTCACAGAATACAAGATTCCTATTTAAAAATCAGTTGTTTCTATATTCTAGCAATGAATAACTGAAAAATGAAATTGTAAAGCAATACTTTGCAAAACTGCATAAAATATAAAAAGGGGGTAAGTTTAACAAAACTAGTTTTAAGAACTATACACTAAATATTATAAAAATGGCTGAGAGAAATTAAAGACTTAAGTAAATGGAGAAATAGTGTTTATTGATTGAAAGGATTGATGGTGAGATGTCAATTTTCCCCAATCCAACTTATACATTTTTTGCAATTCCAATCTTGACAAGCTTTTTGGGAGAAATTGACATGGAATTGCAAAGGACCTAGAACAAGCAAAACAAACAATATTAAAAAAAGAACAAAATTGGATCTACGTTGGTTGGTTTCAAGAAATGACACAAAGTTATAAAGGCTTGCTATTAAGCTAAAAAAAAAAAGCAATATAGTAGACACAGAAAAATGGAACTGGATGGAATGTCCAGAAATGAATCCACATGTATATGATCAATTGATTTTCAACAAAGGTACCAAGATAATCCAATATAGAAGAAAAATCTTTTCAACAAACAGTGCTGGGAAAATTAGACATCTGGCTAAGGAAAAAAGAGCCTTGGCTCTAACTTCATTCATACACAACAAGTAAAGTTAAAGGGATCAGAGACTTTAATTCAAAAGCCAAAACTTCACATATTCTGGGGGGAAAATCATAGAAGAAAATGTCATGAACTTGTGTAGGCAAATATTTCTTAGAATGGACCCAAAAGAACAAAACAAAATTAAAAATTGACATATTGAAATTCATCAAAATAAAAATGCCTTGTTTTTTTGTAAGTTTCTGATACATGAAATAAATAAACCTGCCCATTCAAGAAGCTAAGCAACTTCCAAGTAAGATAAACCCAAAGAAATCCACACCAACCGTGACACATCAAAGTAAAACTTGAAAAAATAAAGACAAAGAAAAAAATCTTTTTAAAAACTCAAAGAGAAATGGCACATCATCTACAAATAAAGCACCAATTGAAGTGACAGCAGATTCTTCATCTGAAACCATGGCATGTAGAAGGAAGTAGCAGAATGACTGTCAAGTGAGGAAAGAAAAACTGTCAGCCTCACATCCTATATTTAGCAAAACTATCATTCATGACTAAAGGGGAAATAAACATACTTTCAAACAATTGAGCATTAAAAGAATTTGTTGCTAGCACATCTATTCTTAAAATAGCTAAAAGAAGCTCTCCAACATAAGTAAAATGATAACAGTAGAATACTGGAATCTTCAGAAAGCAAGAACAGCAGAATAGGCAAAAAAAAAAAATAGATTAAAATAAAAGTAAATGAGATAGATACATTTAGAAGTAATCTATTTATCTCGAGTTTCTTTAATCATATTTTAAAAATATATTTTTATAGATTTCAAACATGAAGAGAAAGGGAGAGAGAGATAGAAACATCAATGATGAGAGAGAATCATTGATAGGCTGCCTCCTACATGCCCCACACTGGGGATTGAACATGCAATCCGGGCATGTGCTCTGACTGGGAATTGAACTGTAACCCCCTGGTTCATAGGTTGATACACAACCACTGAGCCACGCTGGCTGAGCTAATTATATTTTGTGGTTGAAACAAAAGTAGTAGTACCCTTGGATTTGGTGCTCAACATCTGTAGATGAAATAATTAGGAAAATTGTACTTAAAATTTTGGGAGAGTAAAAAAATATACGTAGAAGGAAGTAAGGTTTCTATTGTGAACCCTGAGGAAAAAAAGACAACAACCAGAAAGGCTCCTGGTGGTTAACTGGGCTCAAATTTTTAAAAGCACTGGACTACCTGCTGGCACTGAGCTCTGCCATCTGAGCCAACCCTTATGGAGGAGTTCCTGGAATCGGTCCAATCAGTCAATCAATTGGATAGAGGCTTTCCCTATCCAATCAAGCTGTTCAACTACATCCCCATCATGTTCTTTTTTGTTGTTGCTTAGTTTTTATTTCATAATCATAAACTTAACTCTGCAATCTAGCTAGACTTGGAAGGGAAAATATGGAATCCAATGAACTGCTGCGAGAGCACAAAGGTTATAGAACATTCCAAACAGATTGGGGTGAAGTGGTACTCCCCTGAGCCACAGAAGGAATGGACTGGTAGTTAAGATAAACACAAGTCAAATTTATTAGAGCTGACCACAGTCAGCAATGGTGATCTTCTTGCTGGTCTTGCCGTTCCTAGACCCAAAGCGCTCCATGGCTGTCACAATGTCCATGCCTCTGTCACCTGACCTAAGGCCACATGCTTGCCATCCAACCACTCAGCCTTGGCAGCGAAGATGAGAAACTGGGAACCATTTGTGTTAGGTCCAGCATTTGCCACGTACAAGATGCCAGGACCTGTATGCTTCAGGATGAAATTCTCATCCTCAAATATTTCTCCATTGACGGATTTGCCGTCTGTGCCATTATGGTGTGTGAAGTCACCACCCTGGCACATAATTCTGTGAAAGCAGAAACCTTTATAACCAAATCCTTCCTTCCCAGTGCTCAGAGCAGAAAATTTTTCTGTTACATTTGGAACTTTGTCTGCAAACAGTTCGAAGGAGATGTGGCCCAAGGGCTCAGCATCAACAGCAATGTCTAGCAACATGGTGGGGTTCACTGTGGTGGTCACGGGTAGCTCTACGGTGGCAGCATCTGCAAAGCTCTCCATCATCTTCTTCATTGACCAATCAGAGTGGCTCCATGCTGACCTATCAAGGCAGTGCCTTTTGGACCAATCAAACTGCAAGGATTTGGAGTCTTCATTTGCATGAGGATAGACCAATCAGGGACCAGGGGTGGAGACTCCTGTCCATATAAGCCAGCTCCCCTCTGGCTTGGGGAGTACAGTCCCTTTCCACTGAAGACTGTATTTGCCTGGCTGAGCTGAAACACTGCAGTTGTCTCGCCAGAGCAGAGCAGACCAGTGCAGTGCAAAGCAGACTGGCCTAGAGCAGAGTAAACCATTGAGCAGAGCAGAGCTATCTGGCCCTGGCTGCCACATGGCTGTGCTGTTTTCACAGCTGTGCTGTATCCAAATTGGACTCTTCCACAGCTATACTGTCTTCACAGCTGTGCTATATCACAATTGAGCTGTTTTGCACTGAATAAAATTTATTTTTGACCGCACCCTAAGTTGGGGATTCCTGTTGGTGTTGAATTGGTGCCATCGGCCATCAGCTGACACTACCCATCACACAAACTGGGAAAACAACTATACACTAGGCTGTAAAAAGTAATGTCAATATATGGTAACACATAGAGCAACCACTCAAAGTGATAGACTTTATTTAAAATTATTATATCTATTTATAAAATTATAACAAATAAATCTAAATGGGACCTTAAAAGTGTTCAAGTGATACAGAAAGGCAAGAAAAAAGAGATGAAGGAATAGACACCAAAGGAACAAACAGAAAATAATAGTAAAATAGCAGACTTAAGCCCTAAAATCTCAATAATTGTTTTAAATGTAAATGATATCAATACATCAATAAAAAGACAGAGATTGGTGGAGTGGGTTTAAAAATATTCCAATTTTTATTGGATGACAAATAAAGGCTGTCATCCAATAAAAATTGGAATATTTTAAAACCCACTGCAAACATAATGACATCATTAGCTTGAAAGTGAAAGAATGGAAATAGTTATATACATTTCAAGCATTAATATTTAAAAGAAGTGCTTATGTTAATATCACACAAAGTAGACTTTAGTGCAAAGAAAATTACTAGAGAAAAAGAGGGAGATTACGTAATGATAGAAGCATCAGTTCATTAGGAAAATATAGCAATTCTAATCCTAAATGTTTATGTACTAAACAACAACTCGTCCAAGTCCATGAAGCAAAAACTGGTAGAGCTGAAAGGAGAAATAGACAAAGCCACCATTATGCTTGGGACTTCAATACCTCACTTTTAGCAACTGAAGAACACAGAAAGCTCCATTAGATAACAGCAGAATAAATATTCTTTTCATGGGGCATTTACTAAGATAGGCTATATTCTGGGCCATAAAACAAACCTTAACAAACTTAAGAGAATTGAAATCATACATAGAATGTGTCTGACCATAATTGATTTACCTTAGAAATCAATAAGGTAAAGACAAAAGGAACATCTTCAAACACTTGGTAAATAATTAACACATTTCTAAATAATCCATGAGATAGAAAAGAAGTCTTCAAGAAAGTACAATAATAAATAGAATGAGGGCCTAGCTGGTGTGGCTCAGTGGTTGAGTATCGACTTATGAACCAGGAGGTTACAGTTCGATTCCTGGTCAGGGCACATGCCTGGGTTGTGGGCTTGATCCCCAGTGGGGGCTGTGCAGGAGGTAGCTGGTCAATGATTCTCTCATCATAGATGTTTCTCTTTCCTACTCTCTCCTCCTTGCTGAAATCATTAAAAATATTTTTTAAATGAATGAAAAAAAATAGAACTAGGTAAATATCAAAACATGGCATATCAAGCCCTGGCTGGTGTGCTCAATGGTTAGCGCATCATCAGCCCATGCACCAAATGGTGGAAGGTTCGATTCTTGGTCAAGGGCACATACCTGGGTTGCAGGTTCGATTTCTGGCCCTGATTGGGGTATGTTGTTAGGAGGCAACCAATTGATGTGTCTCATTCACATTTATGTTTCTCTCTCTCTCTCTCCACCCTTCCTCTTTTCTACTCTCTCTAAAAATCAATAGAAAAAAATCCTTGGTTGAGTATTAACAACAACAACAACAAAAAAAAAACCCCACCAGGAAACAAAAAACAAACAAAAAACATGGCATATCAAAATGTGTGGGATACAGCGAAAGCCATTCTGAGAGGGAAATTTATAGCATTAAATGATTATATTAGAAATGAAAAAAAGCCTCAAAATAATAATTTACATCCATATTTCAAGGAATTATGAAAAGGAACAAAATAAAACCAAAATAATCTGAAGAAAGAAAATAATAAAGATAAGAGCAGAAATCTATGACATTGAAAGGAGGAAAATAATAGAGAAAATTAACAAATCAGCAAAGTTGATAATCTTCTATTAAGACTGAGGTAAATAGGGTAAAACCAAATTACCAATATCAAGAATGAAACAGGAGGTATCATAAGAGATTCAACAGCCATTTACAATGTAATGAGGAGGAGGCAGCAGTCTAAGGGGGCAGCAGTCTCAGGGAGCATCAGTGGCTGGCTTTGGGGTGGGGATATTCCCCCCACATTCCCAAACCCTGGCTGGTGCTTCCTTCTCAGGGGAGAGCTGATAGAAACTCCTGGCTTCCGGAAGACCCCACCAGCCTGCCTAAGAGGGATGCCACCCGGCAAAGGACAGGGAAATAATCCAGGAACACAGCCCCCATTTCTCCTGAAGTGTGAATGTTTGCTGATCTGTCTTAGGTCTTGGTGCTGCTAAAAATAAATAAATAAATAAATAAATAAATAAATAAATAAATAAACAGACAAACAAATAAATCAGCCCAGGAGCTCCTACAGGCAGCCAAGCCTAGTGGAGGCAGCCACAAACTGTGGATCACTTGAAACTTTGAACAGGGCACCGAGAGCCAAACATGGACAGCTTCCAACACTGACTAGCACAAAAGTACCTCCTAGGAGGCTCAAAATCAGCATACGAAACAGCCTCAGACATCATAAGAACAGGATCCAAAGGGAAATTCTAGCAGACACTAAAATCTGCTGAGATGAATTTCACTTGTACCTGTACAACAGCTCACAGTGGTGGGGGTAAAGCCTCACAGTTAGCCAGCCTGAGAGGAGATCACACCCATTAATGGGACAACAACAATCAAATCCCAATTACAACAGGAGAGACTAAGTAAACCACAAAAGTCACTCCTAGAGCACCCAGTTCAGGAGTTCAAGGAGACTGCACCATTGGGTCCCATAGACATTTGCTACAAAAGGCCACTCCATGAAGCCTGGGAGTCATAGAAACAAACACAAAGAGACAACTAAAATGGGGAGACAAAGAAATAACCCCCAAATGAAAGAAAAGGAAGAAGCTCCAGAAAAGACCTAAATGAGATACAGGAAGCAATTTATTAGACAGAGTTCAGAGTAATGGTTATAAGGATGCTCTAGGAACTTAGTGAGAACTCCAAGGAATTAATGGGAACTATAAGAATCTTCATGGGAACTGTATCACATCAAAAAGAACATAGAAACCATGACTAAGAACCAGTCAGAAATGACGAGTACTATATCTGACATCAGGAATACACTGGAAGGAATTAAAAGTAGGCTTGATGATGCAGAGGATCGAATCAGTGATTTGATCTCATTTGTAATTACATCAAAAAATATCTAGAAATAAATTTAACCAAGAAGGTATAAGATCTATATTTGAAAAATTACAAAACACTGAAGAAATAAATGGAAGAAGACACAAATAAAGGGAAGCATATGCCATGCTCAGGGATGGTAATAATTAACATCATTAACATGTCTATATTAGCCATAGCAATCTATATATTCAATGCAATTCCTATCAAAATACCAATAGCGTATTTCATAAAACTAGAACAAATAATCTTAAAATTTATATTGAATCACAATAAAAACCCTGATAGCCATAGCAATTTGTGAAAGAAGAACAAATTGGGGGTATTATGCTACCTAGTAAACTATACTACAAGGTCAAAGTAATGAAAACAGCATTGTACTAGCATAAAAACAGACACATAGATCAATAGAACACAATAGAGAGTCCAGAAATAAACCCACAGTACAGTCAATTAATATATGATAAAGGAGGCAAGAGTGTACAATAAGGTAAAGACAGTCTATTCAATAAATGTAGTTGGAAAAACTGGACAGATCTGTGGAAAAAAAAAAAGAAACTGGATCACCTTCTTACACCACATACAAAAATAAACTCAAAATGTATTAAATACTTTAATGTAAGACTTGAAACCATAAAATTCCTAGAAGAAAATATAGGCAGTACAATCTCAGACATTTCTCTTAGCAATATTTTTTTCTGACATATCTCCTTAGGCAAGGAAAAAATAAACAAACAAATAGGACTACATCAAACTAAAAAGTTTTTTGCACAGCAAAGGAAACTATTAAAAAATGAAAAGACAACACAATAAATGGAAGAACATATTTGCCAATAATACATCCGGTATGGGGTTAATATCCAAAATTTATAAAGAATTCATCATACTCAACACCAAAACAAACAAACAAACAATTCAATAAAAAAAATAGGCAGAGTTCCTGGATAGACACTTCTCCAAAGAGGGCATACAGATGGCTAATCGACATATGAAAAGATGCTCAACATCATTACTCATCAGAGAAATGCAAATTAAAACCACAATGAGATATCAGCTTACACCTATCAGAATGGCTACCATCAATAAATCAACAACAGGAAGTGTTGGTCAAGATGTGGAAAAAGGGAACCCTTATGCACTGTTAGTGGGAATGCAGATTGGTGTAGCCACTATGAAAAACAGTATGGAGGTTCCTTTAAAAATTAAAAATTAAACTGCCTTATGACCCAGAAATTCCACTTCTGGGTGTATCTCCAAAGAAACCCAAAACAGTAATTTGAAAGAGTATATGCACTCCTATATTCATTACAGCATTATTTACAATCACCAAAAAGTAGAAGCAACCCAAGTGTCCATCAGTAGATGAGTGGATGAAAAAGTGGTGGTATATATATATATGTTGGAATATTACTCAGCCATAAAAAGGAATGAACACATGTCATTTGCAAAAGCATGGATGCAGCTAGAGGATATGATGCTAAGCAAAATAAGTCAGTCAGAGAAAGACAAATACCATATCATTTCACTTCTATGTGGAATCTAAAGAACAAAATAAATGAGCAAACAAAACAGAAAGAGACTCATCAATACAGAGATTAGATTGATAATTGCTACAGGGGAGGGGAAATGGGGGTCCAGGTGGAAAAGGTGAAGGGATTAAGAAGTATGAATTGGTAGTTACAAAATAGCTATAAGGACATAGGTACAGCATAGGGAATATAGTCAATAATCTATAATAATAAAAGCATAATATGCTAATTAGACCGGACATCCTTCCGGATGACCTTCTGGATGAAGCCAGGGCTGCAAGTGAAGCCCTGGTCCCGGGTGCCAGAGGGAAACCAGTGCTGGCAGCCAGGGGAAGGAAGGCCTACTCTTGCATGAATTTTGTGCATCGGGCCTCTAGTATTGTAAAAACTATGTATGGTGCCAGGTGGGTACTTGAAATATCAGGGGACCACTTTGCAAAGCATATGATTATGTAACCATTGTGCTGTACAACTGAAACTGATACAAAATAATATTGAATGTAAACTGTAATTGAAAAATAAAAAATAAAATAAATTGGACCCCGCAGGGTTACACATTTTGGTACTTTCTTGTTAGGCCAAACACAGTTACCATAAGACCCAACCAAGGTTCCTAGTTCTTAGCACTTACCCAGAAGAAATAAAAGCCTATGGCCGCAGACAGACCTGGCCGTAGTAGCTTTAGGTGTGATATCTCACAACAGGCAAATGAGCCCATGAACTCTAGTGCACCCACGACATGGAATCCCTCTCCAGCAGCAAGTGGAGTGAAGCACAGACACACGCAGTCCCAGGCACGGATCTCAGAGCCATTCTGCTGAATGGAAACCCAGCATATACAGTATGTGGGGTGTGAAGTTCTCCAGCAGGCAGAGCTAGCCTAGCAGTGCCAGAGGCTTGGCTGCCTGAGGCCAGTGGTGGGCAGAGCGGGGCAGGGACCAAGCGGCTGGAGGGAACTTTACAGGGTGACGGAAATGCTCTGCCCAGGTGCAGGTCACCATACATCCAGCTCTACAGGAACAACGGGTGAGTTATAGTATGGAAATCAATAAGGTTGACATTAAAACATCTTCCATGTCTCCCCATCATCTGAGGCAGAAGACCTGCCCCTTTAATACCCCTGCCTCCCCCCAACCCCACCCCAAATCAGCCCTGCTTGGCTGCATGGCTCACCGTTTGCTTCCGGACTGGAATCTACCAAGTGAAAGACTTGTTCCTCTTGTCTCCTTTGGGCAACTACATACAGCCCACAGAATCTCCTGGGACTATGTAGGCTTCTCACAGGGCACGCTCCCCACACGACTCCCTTCACCCTGGTCCTTCACTCCTACCTTTTCCTTCCACTTCTTCTCCAGGAAGCGTTCCCTGATTCCCAGACTGAGTTGGGTCTCCTGTGGGTCCGTTGCTATTGCCATCGTGTCCCAGAGCTGAAATGTTGCTTTGTCCCTTGCTCCCCTGGGATATCTTCTGGGGAGACGTCCTTCGGAGAGTAGCACAGCGTCATGGCTGCTGTGCACAGGGGCCTCTCCCCTCCCCAGGGCTGTCGGGGAGGGCGCTGGGGACTTCTGCTCAGGGTGGGACAGAACACTGCGTCCAATCTCCCCAGCAGCCGTACCTGGCACATCAGGAAATGCAAGCCTGACAGGTGGGGTGGGCCTGGCTCAGGGTTCAGGGCTGATTCGTTAAAGGTTTTATGAAAACATGCTAAATAGACCGTGCAATTGCAAGAGTAAGTTCTTCTCTGGTGGAAATTACTCAGCCATTTGGTTTTTATTTTTGCAAACGTGGCTCGGCCCTTTTGAACACTCACTTGATATGCCTTCACTGCCAAAGCAACAGGAAGATATGCTTTGAATTCTCTGTAAAACCCCGGTGTAAACACCAGGCTTAGGGGTAATTGCAACAGAACGCCAGCCCTGCTCGGGGAGCCCTCACGTGGCCTTCCCTCCCCGACTACTGCAGGTAAACACACACTGCCCTGGGAGCCCTGCCGCCCACAGCACCCACTCCCCAAAGCCTCAGGGTCTAAGACATGCTAGGTGGGCCCTCATTCCAGGGAGAGAGGTGGGGCTTCTGGCAGGGTTTTCTCTACGGGGGCAGGGAGCTCCCAGCTTCCTGGGGCTTCTGGCCTTTGGGGTCCTGTCGATCCTGGTTAGCTCTGATCCCTGAGGCCTCATTCTGGGAGCCTTCCCTGACTCCACTCAGGTCTGAGCAGCTCCAGTCCCTCCTGGCTCCCCATGGTGTCCACCCTCCAGCCCCACTCTCGCTGATCCACCCAGTTGGACCTGCCCCTCCTGCCACATGGGCCAGCCTTTCCTACAAACCACCCCCCTCAGCCTGCTCAGCACACCTGTCCCCTCTCCTGGGGGCCATTACCTGGGCCTTCCATTTGCATTCCTATTGGGTGCCCCTGGACACCTCACAGCAGCCTCCCCAAAGCGCCCAGCAGGACCGCGTTCTCTGGCTGCACAACCTTCTGGGTCCTCAGAGTGGGTGGGGACACCCCTTGCCCTCAGCAGACCGGACTGTGTCTGGGCTCTGGGCTGGAGTCCATGCCAGCCTGGAAAGCACTGGCTTGAGCAGGACGTTGACATGGACACTTCAGCCCACACCCTCAGGTGCAGTAGACAGGACGCTCTGAAGATGGATTCTGAACTCATGCAACCCAGCCCAGGGAGGCCCAGGAAAAGGGGTTGGGGTGTCTGTAGGACCCCCAGGGGCTAGTTTCAGCTGTTGGGAGACCCCTGCCTGGAGGAGCAGAGGGGCAATCAGCAGGGACCTCTGGACAGAGCCTCATTCACCTCCAGGCCCAGGACAGCAACTGGCACAGGCCCCCATCGGCTTCCCGGAGCCCATGCCGCCTGCCGCCGAGCCGCACGTGGAGCTGAGTGCAGATCAGTTTCCGGAGAACAGGCAGGAGTGACTGTAGGATGGGTGCGGGGAGCATGGAGGAGCCGTGTCCATCACTGCAGGCACAGGGGCCGCTGAGCACATGAACATGGCAGAGCGGGGCAAGCGTGTGCTGGTTGAGTGGCCTCCCAGGAGCCGTGTGCTCACACCCCCATATGTGACGTGAAGAGTTGGAGGCCAAGACCCAGAGAAGGGGGTGTGCAGCCTGTGTCATGTACGTCTTCACTTCACTCGATCATTCATTCACTTGTCACTCTCCCAGCCTCTGCTGGTGCCAGGCCCAATGCCGAGCATCACTCTGACCCAGCGGTGAGGCCTCGGCGGGTGGGGAGACTAACAGGGAGGCCCACGGGACCACACGGGCTGCCAGGAGAGGAGGCCTTGGCCCAGCCTGGCAAGGCCAGGGGGAGGCGGAAGGATGGGTGACAATGTCTCCGGGTGGGGCCGGCACAAGAGCCTGGGTATGACAGCGATTCGGGTGAGTGGCCCAGGCAGGGGCCTCTGACCAGTTCCATCCTCCCCAGGTCTAGCCTCCACCCAAGACTGGAAGCTTCTGCCTCCCCTGGCGCACATGCCTGGGGTGGGCCTCCCTCCTCCCCACATCTCCTTCCATCCGGCTGAACACCCACCGTGAGGACGGGCCTCGCACCATGTCCCCAGGGGTTTGGACTGGGCAGGCTGCAGGGGACAGCGATGCAGAGACCAGTCCTCGAGGGGCAGAAAAGGCGTTGCCAGCACTGAGCATGGTGCACCCACACTCGGCCAGGTGTAGGCTCTGGACAGCCGCTCAACCTCTTTAAGCTTGTCTCCTCGTCTGTAGAGATGGGGGCTGGTCTAGACCTGGTGTCAAGTATAACAATGTCTGTGCAACTCGGAATTCCTCTGCTGGGCATGAGGGACTGACAGTTGTAGGTCGGGAGCACCCTCTGTACTTGTTAGACAGGGCCCTGCCCCCAGGTCAGCCGTGGGCACAGCTGGAAAGCCATGGACCCACGGCTGTGGGCATTGTTCCGGGTGGCACCCAGTCTGAGGTGTGCGACCTCACCCCACTCTGCACTCAGAGACTGGCCTGCCCGGAGCCTGTGGGTGATTGGAGGCCCTGGCCCTCAGTGTCCTGGGGCCTCTACAGCCTGGGGTGATACGGTTAAGGGGAGCAGCCATGACTCCACCACGGGGAGTCTCAATCACCCCACTCTTTTATAAGCGTTGCTGAGAGAACATGCAAGCCAGCTAGACTTCTGTGCTGGAGGCAAACAGCTGACCGCCCGGCCGCACGGAGGAGAGTGCTGTGGCATCCCTGTTCTTCACCTTGGCCAGTGAAGGTCTCATTGTCTGTTACCATCACAGCTGTCCCTGCTCCAATGAGGGGCCCAGAGAGGCTGGCTCCCCCATAAGCAGACCCAAGACAAGAGCTCAAGTGCAGCGGTGTGATGGGGAGGAGCCCTGGGACTTGCTGGGGGGCAAGGGCGGGAAATGAGGCACAGGAGGAAGGAGCTAAGCAAGGTGAGTATTACCTGCCGGCCACCCGTGGGAGCTCCCGTGTAGGACTTAAACCTCGGCTTCCCTGTCCGCGTGAGCTGAGGCCTCTACCCACCACTCCTGCCAGCAGCTGGGTAAGGACTCTGCCAAGGGCACTTCATCCTGGCAAGGCCCACGTTCCCGATAAAGGCAGACGCTCCACAAAGGGTCCCAGGCCAGACTGAGTGGCTGACACACCGGGACACAGGGAGAGTCCGTCTTTCAAGGACACACAAACCTGGCACGTGTCTACTCCTGGCATTTGGCGTGGCCGGAGAGGGTGTGCATACGTTCTAAGTGGAGCCTGACTTGGAGGCTTACATGGCTGGGGACTTCCAGAGGCATCCGGAAGCTTTGTTCCTCACAGGCCAGCACCCAGGTGGACTCCCACCTTCTGATGGCGCTCCTGAGGGTTTGCAGCCATGCTGAGCACCCCCTTTACCGCGCCACACAGTGGCCTGGAGATTACTCGGCCGCCTCCGCCCATTACCTGCCCCCCCCCCCGCCCCCCGCCGCCTTGCCTTCTCAGACGCGGGAAAGGGTGCAGGTTTTCTCCCTGGCTCCACGGCTCCCTTCTCTTCTGTAAACCATGCAACTTCCTTGTTGCATGAAAAACCTCATCTGTCAACAAATGCTTATTGAGTCATGGTGACCAAGCTGGATGTTACCGTTTCCTGGGAGACAAGACCTTAGTCCTCACTAAGGTGCCCGACTGGGTGAGTGAAGTGAAGGGGCAGCGAGGAGGGGTCCTGTGACCGGGAGACCGCCAAGGCCTCTCTGCGTGGCAGGGCTAAGACCGACGATGAGTGCAGCCGGGCACGTTGGCAGCCGGAGCAGCTGTGCAGCCGGGGCTGGGACTGAGCTGGGTGTCTGGGCGCCGGAAGGAGGGCCTGGGGAGCAGAGGGGAAGGGTGAGGGAGAGGCCACCTGGAGTTGTCGCGATGGCCTTTTGAGTCAGGAGTGGGAAGTGGAACCGAGGGGTGAACGAAAGTCCCATAAGGCCACCTCCAACCCAACTGTCCCTTCCTGACTCCCAGGCCACATTCAAGGTGTGCAAGGCCTGGCCAGTTAGTGCGAGGCTCCCCCTCCTGCTCCCGCTCTTTGCTCTGTCCCCCACCTTCTGCTGCTGCTGCCAGGGAGCAGCGGCCCGCGGTGTGGATCAAAAGGCCCCCAGGGCTCGGCCCCATCAGGGAAACATCACATTGCTCTGGAATGAGGTGATTTCGAGCAGCCGATGCAAGGAAATGGGTATTTATGTAACGGTGGGCATGGTTTTTATTTTCTCTAATTTTCAGATTACTTTCGATTAGGCCTCTTCGGAGTAGAAAAGGCTTGAAGTGAAATAGATCCTGCCTAAATCATTATGGCCCTCCCAGCCCCAGGCTGCCTCTGCAGACAATTACCCCAGACCCTGGGGTTAGGGGGCAAACTCCAGGCCGGGGTACTTCCTCGGTGCTCACACGGGAGAGCTCTGGGCCCCGCGAACGGCCTCTGTGCTCGGTGGACACACAGCGGCCATTGATTCCGACACCCCTCTGGCCAGAGGGGCTTGGGGGAGGGAGCGAGAAAGTAATTCCCACCAACATCTGGACTCTATCTCTTCCCCCTGCCTCCCACTCGGGACAAGGGGGAGGGGGAGAGGGAAAAAGGGAAAAAAAATGCCCAGGCCGAATTCAAATGCTTTCATAAATTTTGCCCCAGAAATGTTTTGACGTGAGTATTTTTGTCAGTCTCCAGCGTTTGCCAAAAGAAACTCAACTCCACACGAAGCTCAAATACATTCTCTAGCGACTCTGGAGCCACGGGGAGGCCGCGCGCTGGGCCAGCACCTGTGAGGCACCGGGCCTGGCGCCTCACCGAGCGGGGTGTGGGGGGGTGACGGGGCGGAGGAAGCTGGTGTGGGCACTGGGGCCTTGGGCTGCCGGTGGGGCTCTGGGCTCTGCCGAGGGAGGCCTGTTTCGGCTCCTGCGGCAGGGGGTGGTCTTCCCAACACCCATCCAGGGGCAGATCCATCCCAGGGTCCCGCTGAGTCTGGTGCGGAGCTCGGGAACGGGGCGTGGACGGGAACGGGAAGCTCAGTGGGTGGAGGTGGTCTCACCTCGGGATGGAGCCCATGCAGGGTTCTCCTGCAGCGGGGAGAGTCATTTTGGTTTTCTTTTCTCTTCACTGTCCTTTCTCCACTTTCCTATAATTTAAGTGACTGAAAAGGCCATTTTAAAATATGTATCTTTCTCTCTTCCTCAAAAAATTCAAACTAGAATTACCATGTGATCTAAAATTCCATTTCTGGGTACACACCCCAAAGAATCGGGGGCGGGAACCGGAAGAGATGCTTGCACACCATGTTCACAGCAGCAGCGTCCACAGCAGCTAACCCAGGAGCGCAGCCCCGGTGTCCGCCGATGGGTGAATGAGGAAGCAAAATGCGGCATATTCATACCGTGGACTGTTACTCAGCCTTTACAAAGGGGATTCTGACCCAGGCGGCCACACGGTGAGCCTTGAGGACGCTATGCTGAGAGAAATAAGCCAGTCACCGGAAGACAGATACTGTGGTTCCACTGACATGAGGTCACTGGAGTGGTCACACTGAGAGACAGAGGGTGGAATGGTCCCCCTGGCTCTGTGTGAGAGGCGAGAGTTATGCTTCTTGTGGGTGCAGTTTCATTTTTGGGAGAAGAAAAGATTTCTTCCGCCTGGGGGGGGGGGGGGGGGCGGGGGAGAGGGGTTAATAATGTGAATGTATTTAATGCCACTTAAAAATAGTTATAATAGCCCTAACTGGTTTGGCTCAGTGGATAGAGTGTCAGCCTGTGGACTCAAGGGTCCCAGGTTCGATTCCGGTCAAGGGCAGGTACCTTGGTTGCGGGCACATCCCCAGTGGGGAGTGTGCAGGAGGCAGCTGATGGATGTTTCTCTCTCATCAATGTTTCTAACTCTCTATCCCTCTCCCTTCCTCTCTGTAAAAAATCAATAAAATATATTTTAAAAATCAATAAAATATTTTAAAAATAAAAATAAAAATCATCACTCTCCCCTTTAAAAAATAGTTATAATGATGAATTTTATGTTTTGTATATTTTATCACAATTTAAAAAATCTGAGCTACGTGCCCCGTCTTGTCAAACCAATTGTCTTCTCCGGGGCACTGGCCCTACGCAAAGGCCTCCCCCGGGGCTGGGACCCAGACAGACCTGGCTGCAGTGTGGCTCCGCCTGTCCGCCCCGGGGGCTTGGTTTTCTCATCCACAGAAGGGGACATGGCTCTCCCAGGATGAGGCAGATGTGCCCCCCAACTGATAACCAGGGCACGGTGGCCATTGGGGGCCGAGCGGGATCAACGCCCTCTCTGGACCCGTCTGGCTTCCAGGAGCCAGGTCCTCCCTGTAGGCACCCAGGGCCCGGGAGCTTCCGAGGGGATGAAGGAGTCTGACCCAAGGTGGAACTCTGAGCCTGGAGGTGGGAGGGACACAGCCCCCAGGGTGGACACAGTTAAGGGCAGGCTTCAAACTCTTCCATGCCTCAGTTTCCCCATCCGTAGACGGGGCACCGGTACGTAAGTGCCAACCTCAGAGGTGCCCTGAGGACGGAGTGCGAGCAGCCGCCACCGCACAGGAACTCCCGGCACGTGGCCACTGTTCATTAGGCCGGTACTCGCTGCGGCGCCTGACACAGCCACTGGGCAGCCTGAGGGCTGAGGTCATTCTTACCCGAAAAACGGGGTCCAGTGTCTTTATTTGTTTGCTTCTTCTAAAATAATCAACTGCTAAGGGGTTAATTTCCAAAATATATAGAAAACTCATACAACTTAACAAAAGGAAGACAAACAATCCAATTAAAAACTGGGCAAAGCACCTAAATAGACACTTCTCCAAAGAGGACATGCAGATGGCCAAGAGACATATAAAAAAAATGCTCAAAGTCACTAATCATCCAAGAGATGCAAATCAAAACCATAATGAGATGTCACCTCACACCTGTCAGAATGGCTGCCATCAACAAATCAACAAACAGGTGTTGGAGAGGATGTGGAGAAAAGGAACCCTCCTGCACTGCTGGTGGGAATGCAGACTGGTGCAGCCACAGTGGAGAACAGTATGGCGTTTCCTCAATAAATTAAAAGTGGAACTGCCATTTGACCCAGTTGTCCCACTTCTAGGAATATATCTTAAGAAACCAGAAACACCAATCAGAAAGAATATTATTATATTTAAAATAGTTTTTTTCTTGAAATATTGTTTATTGCATGTAACATTATTTATATTTAAAATCTTTTTTTGAAATGTTAATGTTTATTGCATATAAATGGCTAATTATTTTTTATCTACAATCTGGTAATAGATTTATTTTGTATATTGTAAAATAAAATAAAGAGTTAAAAAAAAACAAGAAAGAATATATGCACCCCTATGTTCACAGCAGCGCAATTTACAATAGCTAAGATCTGGAAACAGCCCAAGTGCCCATCAGCAGATAAGTGGATAAAAAAGCTGTGGTACATCTACACAATGGAATACTATGCAGCTGTCAAAAAGAAAGAACTTTCACCATTTGCAACAAGCATGGAGGGACCTGGAGAGTATTATGAAAAGTGAAATAAGCCAGTCATAGAAAGACAAGTATCACATGTTCTCACTCATTTGTGGAATATAATGAACAAAATAAACTGATGAATAAAATAGAACCAGAGAAATGGAAGCATGGAACAGACTGACAAATTTCAGAGGGAAGGCGGGGGGCGGGGGAAGTTGGGAGGGGATTGGTTAACCTGGGAACTTATATGCATAACCCAGGGACATAGACGATAGAGTGGTGAAGGCCTGGGAGGGGTAGGTACTGGGTGGAGGGGGTCAATGGGGAAAAGACCCACAAACAAACAGAGAGGACATCTGTAATACTTTCAACAATAAAGATAACTTAAAAATAAAATAAAATAAAATAAAATAAATAAAATAAAATAAAATAAAATAAAATAAAATAAAATAGAATAAAATAATCTACTGAGTACCTGTCTTGTAGGCCCAGACCTGGGATGGGGCCGGACTTTCCTGGGGGTTGCAGGCTGGCTGAGAGAGCAGTGGCGCTGAGACATGGCAGACAGAAAGGCCAAAGGGCAGAAATGAGGTGGCAGAGAGCACACAGGGGCCGACCAGGGGGCAGAGGCTTCAGCAGAGGCACCGCCTCCAGGACTGGGTGGGCAGTGTGGGTGGCGGTGTTGCCAGTCCCTGCCCGCAAGCAGAGCCGGCTTGTTTCTGTCCCGTGTGGTCCCCATCACATCTCATTATCTGGCTCTCAGTCCTAGGACACGACCCTGGCACCTGGGCCGCATCCTACCTGCAGAAAGGTTTTGTGTGGCCTGCACACTGATTACAATGGCTTAACGTCAGTTCCCAACATTGACTAATCAGGAGATGGGGCGGCTGGCATTGTGGGCGTCTTCCTTCCCAAGGCCATGGCTAGCTCACACCTAGGATTGCAAGGGGCCGCCTGGGCCTTGTGGACAGCTCTGACCACTGGGATGAACAGAGGCGCCATGTCCCCTCAGTCCTGAGCATTCCACTGCGACGGGGAGGCCCTCCAGATCTCTTTACTTGGCATGGAGGCCTCTGGGATTGGGCAGTCCTCCAGCTGGTGTTCAATCAGGCCGGCCCCTATGAGTCCTCCCCATGCGTCACATCGGACATAAATCACAGTGAATGACGCCAGTGATGAGGGGCCCCTGCAGATGACATGGGGCTCAGAGCATGAATGAGCGAGAAATGATCTTTGCTGTTCTCAGCCACCGTGATCTGGGTCTGCTTTTCCTGTAGCAGAACCAAACGGTCCCGACTGCTAGAGACATTGCACATGAGAATCTGGGCCTCTGGTTTTCTAGAAAAAATCAGGGGCTCTGGCCACATGAGGCACAAGCTTCCACATGGCAGCTAGTGGATGGGCTGAGCGGCGGCTTTATTTGGGGGGCAGGGCCTCTCCACTTTGCCCATTTGCCCTTGTGCGTTCACTCACTCATGCGGCCACTCTGGCATTGGCATTTGCCGCCCCAGGGGCCTCTTAGGGCCTCTGTCTCTGAGTCTCACCACTGCCTTGAACTCCTACCCCCAGGAGAGTTTCTGAGACTCGGCCACCTGGTGTATGAGACACTGCTGCCCGCCAGGGACCTTTGTATCCAATACGGGGCACGAAGCTCAGGAGTGGTAGGTGTTCATAATGCATTTGCTGACTAACAAACCCCTACACTCAAGGAATGACATTGTCAGCGGGTGGGAGCTGCCCCACATGGAAGTCTGCCCACTCTCAGGCCATCTACCCCATTTCTGTCTGCCAGGTGGGGAAGGTTTTATTCTAAGGCAGCGGTTCTCAACCTGCGGGTCTCGACCCCCTTGGGGGTCGAACGACCCTTTCACAGGGGTCGCCTAAGACCATTGGAAAACACATATATAATTGCATATAGTTTTTTGTGATTAATCACTATGCTTTAATTATGTTCAATTTGTAACAATGAAAATACATCCTGCATATCAGATATTTACATTACGATTCATAACAGTAGCAAAATTACAGTTATGAAGTAACAACGAAAATAATTTTATGGTTGGGGGTCACCACAACATGAGGAACTGTATTAAAGGGTCACGGCATTAGGAAGGTTGGGAACCACTGTTCTAAGGGCTCAGAAGAAGGTGGTAGGGCCCTAGAGAAAGAAGCTAGTGCAGCTCAGAGAGGGGAGGTAACCTAATCAAAGTCACACAGCTCGTGAGGGAGGATGTGCTGGCCCAAAGCTAGTGCCCACATTAGCTCACAGGATTTTCTCCTGTGGCTTCTCAGAGAGAAATCAAGCTCTCTTGCTTCTCGACTACGTTCCTCCAAGGCCACCAGGCTTCCTAGGGTCTTCAAAGGTAGTGAGTCTTGCTCCTGTCCAGAAGAGACATCGCCTTCGTACACTGCCACCGGTGGCACACGTCCCACTCTTTCATGGGCGCTCACTCCGGTTCGGGGAGCCCCCTTCATTACACTCCATCCTCACATTTCTGAAAAAGGATCAGGCCAAGAGAACACACCTTTTTCAGGGTATCGACCTCAAACACACAGAAGAAGTCGGGCCAGCCACCAAAGCTCTCTCTCCCCGGACGGTCACGGAGGCTCTCCATCACAGCAACTCAAGCGCTCCTCTGGCGCAGATCTCAGGCCCTGGAGGCAGGGATGCCGACCCCCCTGTTCCTGGTGAGGAAAACAAGGCTCAAAGAGATGGGGTGACTGCACCAGGAGATACAGTCATCTGGGGGCAAACACGGGAACTAAACCTTCTACTTCCAACGGCAGCATGTCCTCTGCCTCTGGCCTGAGGAAGCCTCCTTTCTACTCCTAGAAATTGGGAGGGATATTCACGCAGACCTGGCTTCCATGACAGCCTCTTCCATGAGACCTGGAGCCAAGCCCAGCGCCTCTCTGAGCCAGGGATTCTTCGTGTGTAACATGGGGCAAGCACACCCCGTTCCATATGTGGGGGGATTAGTTATGACGGGATGAGGCTCAGGCGATGGTTAGTGATGATGACTAACTCACACCCAGGTTACTTCTAGAGCTGCTGGACTCAGAAGGTCGAGTCCAGTTGTGAAATGCTAGGATCCCCTCTGGAACTAGAATGAGCCTTTCTCCTTCATCTGAAGAATTAAGATGGCAAAAATTGGGGAAACTTTTTCTTCCTTCAACTTCCTTCTTTGGGGATTAAAATATCCACCTGTTTATTTTGGAAGCGAGCATACCCCAGCGAAAGAGAAATATTTGTATGGAGGTTGGATTGGGAAAGGTGAAAGTCAAGTCAGGCCCGTAAGCAGCCAGGTTGGCCAGGATGCTGAGCTTCCTTCCCTGCCTCCCTCCCTCCCTGCCTCCCTCCCTCCCTCCCTCTCTCCCTCCCTCCCCTTTCCTCTCTTCTTTTCTTCCTTCTTCCCTCCCTTCCTTTTTCTGATTTTTTTTTATTGTGGCAAAATATACATACCATAAAATTTACCATTTAATCATTTTAAGTGTACAAGTAAGTGATGGCATTAAGTATATTCACAATGTTGTATAACTGTCACCACTATGTATCTCAAGAATGGATTTTTTATCATCCCAAAAAGAAACTTCATAATCTTTAAGCAATAACTCCCCACCCCCCCTCCATCAGCCCATGGTAACCATTGTTCTACTCTCTGAATTTTCCTATTCTAGGAACTTCATCTAAGTAGAATCATGCAATATGTGTGTCCTTTTGTGTCTGGCTTATTTTACGTATCATGTCTTCAAGTTTCATTCATGTGGTAGCATGTGTCAGAATTTCACTTCTTTTTGATGGATGAATAATATTCTATTGTATGTATATATCATGCTTTGTTTATCCATTTACTAGTACATGTTGATGGATACTTAGGTTGTTTCTACCTTTTGATTATAAATAATGCTGCTATGCACAGTGGACAAGCATCTGTTTGAATCCCTGCTTTCAGTTCTTTGAGGTATATACTTAGGAGTGGGATTACTGAGTCACATGGTAATTCTATGTTTAACGTTTTCAGGAGCAATTATAATCTTTTTTTTATAGTAACAGAAGCATTTTACTTTCCCATCAGCAATGTGTGATAGTTCCAATTTCTCCACATCCTCAACACTTTTAAAAATATATATATTTTTATTGATTTCAGAGAGGAAGGGAGAGGGAGATAGAGATATGAACATCAATGATGAGAGAGAATCATTGACTGACTACCTCCTGCACACGTCCTACCAGGGACCAGATCCACAACCTGGGCATGTGCCCTTAACTGGAATTGAATCCAGGACACTTCAGTCCATAGGCCAACATTCTATCCATTGAGCCAAACCAGCTAGGGCAACACTTGTTATTTTTTTCATTAAAAAATAAAACAAAACATCCATCCTAGTAGGTGTGAGGTAGTATCTGGTTGTGGTTTTGACTTGAATTTTTCTATCTAATGACTGATAATATCAAGCATCTTTCTATGTGCTTGTTGGCCATTTGAATATTTTCTTTGAAAAAAAATGTCATTAAATTCTTTGTCATTTTTGTATTGAATTATTTGATTTTCACTGTGGAGTGGTAGGAGTTATTTATTTATTTATTTTGTTATTAATTAATTCCTAACCAAATATATTATTTGCAAATATTTTCTCCCATTCTGTGGGTTGTATTTTCACTCTCCTGAGTGTAGCCTCTGATGTGTAAAAGTTTTTAATTTTTTTTTCATCATTAGGAGAGAATTTTATTTTAGAAGTGTCATCTTAAACTGCAAGAATGCCCATTAAACATCACAATCACACATGCCAAAGGAGAAGCCCTGTTGTCAAAATGCCCACTTAACCCACCCAAACTTCTCAACCCCGCCCTTTGTGGACCTTCTATACCCATCTTTATAAAAGTGTTTTTTAAACAAGAGAAAGTAGACAGATACATGTTGGTAAATGCTAACTGTCTATATTCACAGAGACACAGTGTAACCTCTGAGCCCAGTACACAGAGGAAGGAGGAAAAAGCTAGAATTCTGTGCGCTCCTACCCAGGGGCCAGCACCCTCCAACTCCCAGCAACCTAAGGGAGCAGAAGGGTTTTTTCTTTTTCTTTCTTTTCCCTGCAGAGCACAGTGGTGTTGACTCCATAAAGCTTTGGTTGAGACAGGGAGGGGTAACAATGAGTTTGGAACAGAAAGGGGCAGGTGTTCTTTCCCCATTGTATTCTGCCCAACGTACATCCCTCCTCCCATCCCCGCACCCCCCCACCCCCGCCTGCTCCCAAAGGTGAGAACCATGGTGTAAAGGAGAGAAAAGAGACCTCAGATACAGGGCAACTGAGCACAAGAGGAAAAAAATAAAGAGACTGCAACTTGCTCTTAGGGACTGGAGAAAATTTGAAAAGGACCCATCAGTGTTCCATTAGTCATCTTCTCCTTCATCTTCCTCCCCTTCCTCCCCCTAGTCATCATCTTCATCTTCTTCACCTTCATCCTCATCCCCTTCTTCATCAATATCTTCCAACCCTTCCTCTTCATCATCATCACCATCTCCTTCTCCTTCCCCTTCTTCATCATCCATGCCGGGAAGCAAGTACTACTGTAATGGATTTGACCAAATATCCTCTTTGATGACTTCTCCAACTCATCTGCACCTGCCTAAGAATGGTCAGTAACCATGTAAAAAGGCTCTCTGGTTCCTCGTGCTGTCCCTTCCTGCTGGCTTTATTCTGTGTTTGACTTGAATGTTTCCGCCAAATCCTTCCCAGATTTCCATTTGATTTCAGTGGACTTTGAAGATGCATCACCACTCCCATCCAGATAAAATTCTTTAGAGAGAACTTTATTTTTGAAGTAAGGATTTTCATCAAAATAAAAATCTCTTCTATGGCCTGATTTAATATCTTCAAATTCTGTCACTTCAACTCTTGTCAAATAAGGCAGTGCCTCTTCCCCAAGCAGTGCAGATACCTGTAGATGGCTGACAAATGTTGTTACCCCAAAATTTTGGATTTTGGGGATCAATTCTGACATCTGAAAAAATGATTGGTGGAGTGTGTTATATTTCTGTTCTGCCTTCAAAATCTCCTCGCTGACTTGTTCATTAAGTCGGTCTATTTCATTTTGTACTTTATCAATATGTTCAACTGCTTTTTGTTGTTCTTTTTCTTCCTTTGGCAAGTCCTGAGGGGCTGACTTCTTCTCCTGCTTGGGGGCAGGAGGCAGTTTTGGTTTCTCCGTTTGAAGTGGGAGTGAAGACTGGTGTTTGGGGGCCATGCTGTGAGAAAAGTCTGAGAATCAACCAAAGGGAAGTTGCAAGGCTAGAAGAAGCTCTGAGAGCTGACTTAATTTGATGAGTACAATTTATTAGCTGTGCTTTTGGTGTCAAACCCCCTGCCCCCCAAATCATTGCTAAATCCAATGTCATGAAGATTATCCTCTATGTTTTCTTCTGAGAGTTTTATAGTTTTAAGCTCTTATGCTTAATTTTTGATATATTTTGAGTTAAATTTTCTCTATTGTTTTTCTATAGCTATTGTTCTCATTTGGGTTTAATTTGTGCTTATTTTCTAGTTCCTAAGATATACACTTAGGTTACTAATTTGAGATTTTTTTAAATGTATGTATTTACTGCCATACAATTTCCTTTAGGACTGCTTTCTCTGTGTCCTATAAGTTTTGGTATGCTGTATTTTTGTTTATCTCAAGATGTTTGCTCAGTTTCCTAGTTATTTTTTTTCCTTTTTAAAAATTTATTTTCTTTATTGATTAAGGCATTACATATGTGTCCTTACCCCCTCATTCCTCCCCCCACCCCTGCTCATGCCTTCACCCCCTCCCCCCAGTGTCTGTGTCCATTGGTTATGCTTATATGCACACATACACGTCCTTTGGTTGATCTCTCCCCCTTCCCCCCCACCCTTACCTGCCTTCCCTCTGAGGTTTGACGGGCATCATACAACGTTTCTTTTCTGACACAAGAAATGAAACTAGAAATCAATAACAAAAGAAAAACTAGAAAATTCACAAATACGTGAAAAATAAACAACACTACTAATCAACCAATGCGTCAAGTGTCTAGTGCTTCAGCTGGGAAGACTGAAAGGGTTTTATGTGAATCAAAGGGCTAAGAGCTATAATAGCTGGGACATGAGGGACACTTCTAAGGACAGGGCATTTCACTCTGTCAGCAGTGCTTGGATGCCTGGCCACAGGCCCAGTGGGGACTGTCAACTGGAGTGCTCATCCATGGCTATCTGCATGGCCTGGGGCCTCCTCCCAGCATGGTGGCCTCGAAGTAATGAGACTTCTCACATGTCAGGCGAGGGCTCCAAGGATGAGTGTTCCAACAATGAGGAGGAAATGGCACTGCTTCCTGTGGCTCAGCCTCAGAAGTCACACAGTGTCACTTCCCCTTCTCCTTGGTCAAAGCAGCCACAGACCCCCCAGACTCAAAGAGGGGACACAGATCCACCTCTTGACGTAGGAGTGTCAGAGAGTATGCAGCCATATTTTAAAACAGAAGTGGCATTCTTTGCACTGGTTCCAGCTTCCTGATGGGGCTACCCAGCTGCAAGACAGGAAAGTGTGCAGTGGCCCCTCTCAGGGACACTGTTCTGCCTGCCCTGTGCTGGCAACACCTTCCTGAGAGAACTGGTGACTCTGAGCCAGGGGTTGTGAAGTTCTTCTGAGAAATCATAAGGAAAGAAGGAGCTGGAACTCTTAGTTATTAAGCACCTACTTTGTGCCAAACACATTATAGCAATTCTGGGGAGCGGGGCATCATGGGACATATAACAGGAGCAGGACAGAGTCTGGGATACATAAGTGCTCATTATTAGTGGTATTACCGTTCTTTTTTCATGTTTCCCAAGGAAGACTTGGTGAATTGCTTCATTAATTTTCCCTGTAAATGTCATTTAAAGACAGAAAACAAAGGCTGTGGCCCCAGAAGTTTGGGGAGGGCCATGTTCCCACCACCCCACTGCTTATGACCACATTAAGGCCATTGCATCAATTCTCATGGACCAGTGGGCCAACTGCTGTGATGACCAGCTCTGGCTTTCTCTGGCTCCTCTCTGGGTCCTCAGTTTCCTTGCTGTTGGCCGTCAAATGGCCCGGCCAACTCTGGCTGCCTATGACCAAGTTGCCTCTGGATCCTGGGGGACTGCTGGGAGGGGTGTCAATCCTGCCTCTGCTCTGTGAACCTGGAAATGGGTGGTTTCCATGTGCCTTCCAGTCATAACCCAGAGACTGTCCCTATTCCCTCCACCCCTGCCGCCCCCAGTACCTCTGCCAGCCTCTGGGACAGTGATGGGTGGTCACTTGGGAGTTTCTCTCCATGTCCCTCCCCACAAGGCTTACTGGGGAGTCTAAGGACAGAGTCCAGCCAGGCTGTAGTGGCAACAACCATGAAACTGGATACAATCATAACCAGGAACCTCCTGACTGCACCCAACAGACCGGAACCGGACAGAGGCCAGAACACCGCCTGATTGTCACTCTCACCCCTGCCCAGGCCTGACTCTCAGCCACAGCCTCACATGCTCTTTTCGATGGAAAATCAGGGGCATCCAGGAAGATGGCTTAGGCTCCAACAGGACAGGCCCAGGAGTGTCTGTGCCTGCTGTTGTCTCTGGGCCCCAGGGCACAGGATGGGGAACAAGGAGGAGGCTGCCAGCAAAGGAGGAAACCCTGCTCTGGGACAGGGAGCTGGACTTGTCAGGGGCTTGCTTTGTGCATTGTGGTCTCTGGTGTCGCTGTTTATGATCTCACCTGCTCCCTCTCCTCATGGAGCACTGTTATCTAGCTGTCTGTCTGTGGATTCTAAGAAAGAAGACACCTACTAAGAAGGGCTCCTGCGCTAACTGGGCTAAAATTTAAAAAACAAAACCAGAAAAACAGAATGTAGCAGCCATTTCTACACGGGGGCCTTTCATGCAAATTGCATTTCAGGAAAAAGCCTGCACTGAACTAACTGCCAACTGAGCCAGACCTTATGGAGAAGTTCCTGGGATCCTATTTCAACCAATAGGACTGAGGCTTTCCCCATCCAATCAAGCTGCACAGCTATATCCCCCCATCATCTTCTTCATCAACCTATCAGAGTGGCTCTTTGCTGACCTATTAGTCAGTGCCTTTTGGACCAATCAAACTGTGAGGACTTGGAGTCCTCATTTGGATGAGGATGGACCCATCAGGGACCAGGGGCGGGGTCATATAAGTTATATAAGTCAGCTCCCCTCTGGCTCTGGGAGCCCCGCGGCTCATTCCACTGGAGCTGAAACACTGGAGCAGAGCAGACCAGCGGGGAGCAGACCAGCATACATTTTTATTTTGAGATAATTGTAGGTTCACAAGCAATTGTAAGAGACAACACAGAGAGAGCCTGTGTGTCCTTTACCCAGTTTCCCCCAGTGCTTTTAGCTTGCAAAACTGTAGCACAGTTTCACAGCCGGGATCACGATGTGAATATGGTCCACAGAACATCCATCACCACAGGATGTTAAACAGCTTCACCCATCTCCTGCCCTTCTTCACCCCCACCCCTGAGCCTTGCAGCAACTGGTCTCCTTTTCAATATGTCTCTCATTTCATGTCTTTAAAATGGAACCTTTTGTGATCAGTTGTTCTCCCCACTCAGCGTAATTCCCTGGAGATTCATCATGGTTTTGTGCACATCAGTAGTTCATTTCTTTTTACTAATGAGTAATCTTCAATGGTAGGAGTGTGCCACAGTTTATCCATACACTCATCTAAGAATATCTGGGCCATTTCCAGTTTTTAGCTCTTACAGATAAAGCCAATATGAACATTCCATGTGCCAGGTTTTGTGTGGATGCCACCTTCATTTCTCTGAGATAAATGCATAAGAATGCAATGGCTGGATCTTCTGGTAATTCCATTTTTAGCTTAAAAAGAACCGTCACAGAACTTTGCAGAGTGGCTGTACCATTTTACATCCCCACTAGGAATGTATAAGGGATCCAGTTTCTCCACAGCCTCAGGGCATTTGGTGCTGATATGGCCAATTGTTATTTTAGTTTGCATTATTCTAATAGCTAAGGATGTCAAACAGCTTTGCATGTGCTCATTTGCCAACTAGTATCTTCAGCGAAATGTCTGTTCATATATTTTGCCCATTTTATAATTGGTTTGTTGGGAATTTTTTATTGAGTTTTGAGAGCTCTTTATGTATTCTAGATAGTAGTCCTTTTTTGGATATGTAGTTTGTAAATGTTTTCTTCCAGTCTTTCTTTCATCTTTTCATTCTCTTAAATGAGTCTTACACAAAGCAAAAGATTTTAATATGATGGATCCAATTTATCAATGTAGCTTTCCTGGGTCGTTTCTGGTGTCAATCTAAGTATTCTTTGCCTAGTACTAGATCCTAATGATTTACTCCTATCTTTTAAAAGTGTTTTTGTGCCCTAACCGGTTTGGCTCAGTGGATAGAGCGTCGGCCTGCGGACTCAAGGGTCTCAGGTTCGATTCCGGTCAAGGGCATGTACCTTGGTTGCGGGCACATCCCCAGTTGGGGGTGTGCAGGAGGTGGCCGATTGATGTTTCTCTCTCATCGATGTTTCTAACTCTCTCTCCCTTTCTCTCTGTGAAAAAATCAATAAAAAAATATATATATAAAAAGTGTTTTTGTGTCTTTTACATTTTATATTTAAGTCAGTGATCCACTGGAATTAACTTCTGTGTAAGTTGTGAGGTTTAGATCGAGGTCCATCATTTTGTCTATAGATGTCCAATCGCTCCACCACCATTTGTTAAAAGGCATCTCTATTCTCCCTTGAAATGCTTCTGCACCCTTGTCAAAACCAATGGCTGTACTTTGTAGGTGTTCTGGGTCCCCTGGCCTGTCCCATTGATCTCAGTGTCTCTTTCCCTCCATCACTACACTTCTTTTTTGCTGTGGCTACAGAGGAAGCCTTAGTATCAGAAGAGTCACTCCTCCCTCTTCATCTATTTTTTTGTCAGAGTTGCTTTAGCTACCCTGGCCTATGCTTTCCCACATAGATTTTTAGAATGAGCTTATCTAAGTGTAACAAAAACCCCCTTGGATTGGGGTAGTACTTGCATTGAACCTATAGATCAATTTGGGGAGAACTGACTTCTTTACCATGTTGTTGAGTCGTGCAATTCGTGAACATGGTATTTATTTAGGTTTTTGTTGATTTTTTTCATACAATGGGTTTGGAATTGTCAGCATTTCAGATCCTATACATGTTCATTATTAATATATAGACATGTGATCAATTGTATGTTTGCAACCTTGCGAACTCTAAGAGTTCTTTTCTTTTCTTTTGTAGATTCCTTTGGATTTTCTACATAGACAATCATTTCATCTGTAAATAGCAGCAGTTTAATTTCTTTCTTTAAAATGTGCTCTCCCCGTGGGCCTTGTTGCAGTGGCTAGAACATCATTCCTATGTGGAGTAAGAGTGGTGAGAGTGGACATACAGAGGGAAAGCATCAAGTCCTTTCCCAGCAATTGCCATGTTAGCTGCAGGAATGTAGTAGACACTATAAAGTTGAGGGGGTTTCTCTGATCTCACTTAGTTTGCTGAAGTTTTCATCTTGAATGGGTTTTGCATTTTTTCAAATGTTTTGTTGCATCGATTGATATGACCATATGATTTTTTTCTCCTTTAACTTGTTGGTTTGATAGATTACATTGATTAATCTCAAAACATTGAACTAGCCTTGCATTTCTGGAATAAATCCTACTTGGTTTTGGTGTATATTTTTTTTATACTATTGGATTCATTTTGCTCATATTTTGTTGGGGATTTTTGCATCTGAATTTATGAGAGATATTGGTTTGTAATTCCTTTTCTTTTCTTTTCTTTTCTTTTCTTTTCTTTTTGTGGTGTCTTTGTCTGGTTTTGATATCTGGGTGATGCGGCCTCACTATTCACCTTGTCAGGTAATTTCAACATCTGATTTATCTCAATGTTGATGTATGTTGATTGCCTATTCTCATTCATGTGACAAGTTAGTTTTTATTGTATTGTGGACATTTTGATATTATATTCTAAAACTCTGGATTTTATTTCTTCTTTTATCCTCTTCCTCCTCCTTCTTTTCTCTCTTCTTCACCTAATAAGGGAGCCTCCCTATTCATGTGTAGCACAAGGGCCAGGTGGGTGTGCATGTTTTTGGCTACTTCATCAACTCCCTGCCGGGCCCTCTGATTCCAGGGAGCACGAAGTGAAGTGTTTATTAATTCTGACTTGTATCACTTTGCTCAGTCTCTTGGGGGTGACAGAGGCTCAGCTTGCTGCTGGACCTCAGTAACACTACCCTGGAAGGAGAATCGGAGTGCCACCTGCTTCTGCTGGGCAAGTGGTGGAAGGTAAGCAACCCACTCAATCCTGCCCAAACCACCTTGGTAGGAGGATGGAATCACTGCTTCCTGCTTCCACTTAAATGGGCAATGGAAGATCAGAAGATCAACTTATTGATCAGCCCAACTGAAAATGCAGAGCAGGGGGGTTCGCTTTTCTTCATCTTTGGCTGCAGTATTTTGGGTGAGAGGGTGGCTGAGGAAAAGCTTTACATTTTTATATTTTATTTTTTCATTGTGGTAAAGTACACATAACATAAAGTTTACCATTGGTGACACTGAGTACATTCACAATGTTGTGCAACTATCACAACTACCAAGTTCTAGAACATTTTCATCATCCCCAAAGGAAACCCAGTACCCATTAAATTGTGGCCCCCACAACCCCCCTCGCCTCAGTTCTGGCAACTACTAGTCAGCCTTCTGTCTCTATGGCTATGCCTCTTCTGGACATTTTACATAAACGGGATCCTACAATATGTGGCATTCTGTCTGGCTTCTTTTACTCAGCAGAGTGTTTTTGAGGCTCATCTACATTGTAGCGTATTTCTGTGCTTCAGTCCTTTTTCATGGCTGAATAATATTGCCGTGTATGGATAGACCACACTTAGTTGATCCATTCATCTCTGATGTACATTTGGATTGTTCCCATTTTTTGGCTTTCAAGAAAAATGATGCTATAAATATTTCTCTACAAGTTTTAGTTAACACCTTTTCCCAATCCTTTTGGGTACATATCCAGGAGTGGAATTGTTGGGTCATATCTTTAATTTATTGAGGAAACACCAAACTGTTTTCCACATTGACTACATCATTTTATATCCCACCAGCAATGTACAAGGGTTGTAATTTATCTACTTCCTTGCCAACACTTATATTTTCTGTTGTTGTTGTTTCAAATTCTAACCAGACTAGTGGGTTGCAGTAGTATTTCATTGTGGTTTTGATTTGCATTTATCCCTTATGAGTAATGATGTTGATCATCTTCTCATGTGCTTGTTGGCCATTTGAATATCTTCCTCAGAGACACATCTATTCATTTTTTTGTCCATTTTTAAATGGGGTTGTTTGCTTTTTTGTTGTTGAATTATAAAAGATATTACGGTAGACCCTTACCAGATATATGATTTGAAAATATTTTCTCCCATTTTATTGGTTTTCTCTTCACTTTCTTGATGGTGACTTTTGGTGCAAAAGAGTTTATAATTGTGATCCAGTTTACCTATATTTTCCTTTTGTTACTTATGTGGAACATGCGTTTTGTACTCGTTGGTGACCATTTGAGGCAGACATTACAAGTATTCTCATTTGCACAGGAGACAGCTGAAGCCCGGGGGGGCCAAGTGATTTGCTGGAGGCCATTCTGCTGGTAGGTGGTGGAGCCACAGTTTGAACCAAGAGACCCCAGCTGTGGAGCTCTGCTGTGTTACAGGGCATATGCAGAAGACTTCAGGTCATTAATGCAGAGTTTGAGCTGGGGTTTGAAGCCCTGAGCGCATCCTCTACTTTCTCCACTTTCTTCAGCTTATGTAGGAGCAACCACTCAATGACATTGCACTCGTTATTTTGACTAAAATGTTCTAAAGCAGCAAATATGTGGCTCCTGAGACACTTGCCACCTGTAGGTATTTGGTTACCAGTGTCCAATAGCAATCATCTACGCTGTTGCCACATCTTGACATGGCCTTGCCTTGTTTTCTTCACCACTAAAAGCAGGGTCATTAGTGCCTTCGAATCTAGCAACTTCAGCGACAGAGCCAATGCGGAGAACTCATCCTTAAGAGCCTGTTTCTCTGGAAGCATTCACAGTGCGGGCATCTGTATCAGCCAGGGCTCAATCAGAGAAGAAGGCCCAGTAATACACCTATGGAGTGGTTATAAAGCTCTAAATCTTGATCGAAAGTCAGTGAGGCAAAAGGGAAATGACACAGTCAAAGCAAACAGCAAAGAGACCAGTCCGCCAACCGGGCAGCATGAAATACCAACATGGTGCTGCAGAGTCACACCTGGACTAGCAACCTCTTCTTAGTGCAGGGCCTGCCGGCACTGCCCAGGAGCCTTCACATCCCCAGCCTGCACAGTCATGTCCTAGGTGGCACACTGCAGCCCAGGGAGGGCAAGGGGTTAGGACACAGGTGAGAGCTGTCACTTCTGCTGCCCAGTGGGGGTTAGGACATAGGTGAGAGCTGTCAAATCCCAAAGCCTGGGGCCGGCAGGGGCATGGGAAGCTTATGTCCTCCCAAGAGCAATGAAAGCAGAGAAGTGTTTTTCATAATTCTTGTGGGGGATTGGGCCACTTGCCAGCTTGAGCATGGAGGCCAGGTTTTGTCCCTCCCTGCACCTGTCCCTTTACCGGCTAGGCGCAAGAGCTTCCCTCCCTCCTGGGGGAGGTCACAGGAAATCTTGCCCAGGCACCTTTGGATGGACTCAGCGTCACTGTGGGGCTGCTATGGGCAGGACGGAAGTCATCATTCCTGCCCTGAGCCAGGCTGGACCCATTTCCTTCCCTCATCTCCCCCAGCTGTGTCTAGCTCCATTCTGGAAGGGGAAGGAGGCAGCATCTTAGGAGGACTCTGGGCTCCCTAAGAGCTTTCAGAGTCTCGGGTGGGTGATAGAACTGTTGGGACTTTGCCCTTGGCCCTGTCTTACAAGAACTGAGCCAAGAATGGGGAGGGGCAAAGGGAGAAGGTGAGGGCAAGTTTTCTAAGAACAAGGGCATACCTCGTGTTCATGAGGATTCTCTTTACAAGGTACTAGTAAAGGGGAAAACAAAGGCACAATAGATAGTATTTGGTAAAAATGAAATAATATACAGATAAAATGCTGTCTGTGCATAAAGACATTCTAAAGGGACATGCAGGAAATGGCCCAGAGTGGGAAGGCAGGATATTCTTGCAGAACCTTCTGTACCTGTTGAATTTTGAACCACAGGAAAGAGATGGTGTGGCCCCGTTGCAAAAGCAGTTCCAAGAGGTCCTCCTGCTTCACTTACTCTCGGTGGCTTAAACACTAGTGAGCAGTTACCTGCCGTGTATTTCCAGACTGAGATTTCTGTAAACCAAACACAGAATCTCATCCTGTGAATGGCTGAATAACAAAGCAAACTGAAGTCTCAACCTTGTATGGTGCTCGCTATTATGTGAAGGACCGATTGGGAAGGAATGGGATCGCATGGGAATATCCCAATGAAAGTGGGAACATGGAACCTCTATTCTGCTCGGCCAACTTTGCCAGAAGAGCCCTCCTATCCCTGCCTGAGACGTTAGCTCTCCGTTACCTGAAGAACCTGTGATGACACCACCCCTCTTTGCTTCCAGATTGTTGACCTGACTCAAGTCCCAAAGGCCCCCAGAGGTGAGGTACAAACTGTGACCCATGAGAAGGTCCAATGTACCTCCCATAATTACATATTTTTTTCTAATTTATACAAACAGAAATCCAAGGAACATGTGTGGGAATGGATATAAAGGGTGTGATTAATGGTGGAAGGAACATCAAGTTGAATCAGGAGGATATGGGCCCACTAAGCAGAGATTCTGGATTTAATGTTGCAAGTTGGGGGGTTGGCTGGGGAAAGGGGGCTCTGACAGTACGTTTGGCTGCTTAGCTACAACGTGGACCATAGGTGGCCCACAGTAAATGAGGCATCGGTGCCAGAACTGCCTTGGTTTACTATAAAGGAAGGAATCCAGAGGCTTAGGGAGATTAGCGTGTTAGAGTGGATGTGTCATTTAAGATCTCACCACCCTGGAAGGATATTCCTTTTATCATGACTGAGAGAAATAAATTTGTGAAGGGAGTTGCAGCATCCTTACAGAGTTCTGTGATCTCGCTTCTCTGCAGGTCAGAAATTACGGTGGAAATTGCTGTAACTAAATTGGTGAACCTAAATGCAATGGGGATAGTGAGTCCTGGGGTGACGAAGGCCAAGTGACAGCTCCTAATCGCCAAAGGCAAGGTGGGTG
>NW_005871625.1:441031-443820 GCF_000147115.1 Myotis lucifugus
GGGCGGAGAAGGCCCAGGGAAGAGGGCCTGAGAGGCCTGGGCCCTGGGTCGTGGCCTCCGGACCAGGCCTGGCTCCCAGTAAATGCTCCGTAAACAAAGCTGCTGCGGTAACATTTCTAAGGAACTGCAGACGCTGCCTCTCCCGGCTTCCTGCACAGCACGGGGGACGGCTGCTCTGACCACAGAATGGGGTGTCCTGTTGGCTCTCCCCCAGCTGCCTTTTGTTTATGTCGTGTTTTGTTTTCTCTGGGTTCCTCATTTACAGTCACCAGATGTTCGCTGCTTTTAAACGCACTGGCCCGTGTTCATGGAGTGCTGGGGAGAGACGCTGCCCAGTGTTGCCGAAAGTTACAAATGAGTCCATTAAGGAGGTGAATTTGCTAAAAGGCTGTCTTCTTTCCACCTGGTCCAAAGCAGCACTCACATGATCGATGATTGCAGAGCCTTCCGACCGGCCGTCTTAAACCTCGGCACATTCTTAATGCCTCAAAAGTTTCCAATTAAAGTCAAATGGCTCTTGGCAAAGTCCAAGGCATTTTTACTAACTAAAATAAATACCTGGGCAGGCTCCACAGTTTATGACTTCTTCACGCCCTTGAGGAGAAACAGCGAGAGGCCGGGGTTAGAGGCAGGTTAGGGCCGAGGGGCCGGGCAGCCCACGGAAATCTCCTGGATGCCCCACAGGGCCGTGGAGGGACTAGCAGGCGTCGCCACCGGCACCGGGTAGGTGAGCTCTGTAGCCTGTCTCCCCTGAGAGAACCAAGGCTGACAGCAGGTGGTGACAGCAAAGGCCACACAGGAGAAAGGCGGCTGGGCTCACCTGGAGTCTGCAGGCACCTTCGCTCAGGCTCCCTCCCAGCCTCAAGAACTCTCTGAGCCCGGCTGCCCCGGCCTCGTCAGGCCATGGTGCTGAGCAGGCAGAAGTTTCTAGAGCAGTGGTTCTCAACCTGTGGGTCGCGACCCCTTTGGTGGTCGAACGACCCTTTCACAGGGGTCGCCTAAGACCATCCTGCATATCAGATATTTACATGACGATTCATAACAGTAGCAACATTACAGTTATGAAGTAGCAACGAAAATAATTTTATGGTTGGGTCACCACATGAGGAGCTGTATTTAAAGGGCCAGAAGGTTGAGAACCACTGCTTAGAGCCTGTGGGCATATCAGCCATCGGTGTCAGCATCCCCTTTGCTGCCTTCGAGTGCAGGGAACCTGCCCGCCAGACTACCTCCTCTCCTTTGCTTTCTTCTCAGCCTTTTCCTTTATGCCACCTGGCTACCTGGTGCTCCATTGTCCCTGGCACACAGGCTGATTTCAGCAGCAGCTGGAGTCCCGGGCACTGCTCTGAGGTTGGGTAAGCTCCGGCTTTCTGCTCTGAGGAGACGCAGCTCCAGAGGCCACAGGCTTCCATCCCCGGGATATTAGTGACCCTGGTCCCAGGGCCTCCTGGCGGAGTGCGGACAGCTGCCCACTCTTGTCAGGGGCCTCTCCTCCTCGCCCGTCCTGGGCTCTCCCGGCCTGGGCAGGGTGCAGACCCAGAGTGCCCTGAGCATTTGGGTTGCCACCTTGACAGACCTGTGGGGCCTCTGCTCCCTTCCCTTAGCTTTCACAGGTGTGGCCCTAAGTTCTCCCCCCACCCCCCCATGCCCCTGTGTCCTTCCAGCTGCCCTACTCTTCCCTTCTCTCCAGCCTCCAGGCCCCTCTGCAGCCTCTGCTGCCCAGGCCCAGGGTTGACTTCCTTTCCTGTGTCCACCTCCTGGGCCCCTTCCCTTGATTCACAGATTGATTTCTTGCTTTCGGTCTGTGTGTGGATCAGGCCTGTGTGCTTTGGAGGGACCTGTGTCCTATGGGGCCACTGAGCTTCCACCAGCAGATGAGGGTGCTGAGGCCAGCCAGGCAGAGCCAAGCTGTGGGGTCAAGCCCCACTCTTAGTGCCTGTGCTCCTGCCTGGAGGCCCATGGACTTCGCCTCCAGGCTCAGTGTGACCCTTAGGCTCACAGAGGAGCATCTGAGGGCACAGAGAGCAAAGGGCTCCCCACAGACAGAACCAGACAATGACAATTTCAGCTCCTTGTTGCCAAGCAAGAACTATGGGGAATCTGATGAACTCATTCTTCCATATTGACTGAGCCCCTATTCTGTACCAGTGCTCCCCCAAATCTGAGAGCAACACAGTCACTGCCTCTTCCAAGGGACAAAGAGAGAACCCCCAATCCAGCCGGCCAGCCGGGATCCCCAGCCCTGCACGAGGCAGCCGGTTGCTCAGGTTCCAGCCTGTAGCCCCTGGTCCGCAGCTTCCTCATCGGCAAGATGAGCCTTTAGGGAGGGCTGAGCGTTGGCACCACTGACGATGGGCAGCCAGGCCAGGAGCTGGCCCCCCGGTGGGAGTCCACTCCCAGAGTCTCAGAGAATGAAGTTGTGGTACCAGAGAAAGGCCGTGGCCGCGGATGTTATGGAAAGAACAAACACCAAAAATATAATCTGGTTTCCTCACCTTGGAGCCCTTGACTGGATTAGCCAGCAGGGCCATCCCTGAGGCGGTCCATCGAACATCTGCTGCTTCAGGGATCGGGGGTCGGGGTGGGGGTCTCAGTTTTCTTGCCTTGAAACAAATACTTCTCCTGTTTTTCAACCTGTTTTAATTTGTCTTGAATTATACATTGCTTTATTGTCTTTTTTCCTGTGTCTTTTTTTTTTGTAGCATTTATAAACAACATTCTGACAATTCTGAAAAGTATGAGAAATAGAACAGAGTCTGACAGGGTGGCCGAGGGTGTGGACAGCATGG
>NW_005871625.1:445059-471587 GCF_000147115.1 Myotis lucifugus
TCAGGGGTTGGGGCGCCGCCCCTCTATCACCCACAGAGCAGGGCCGATCAGGGGGTTGGGGCGATGCCACTGTCACACTCAGGGCAGGGCCAATGGGGAGGTTATGGCTCTACCCCGTCACACACAGAGCAGGGCCCGTGGGGGGGGGGGGTTGGGGCGCCACCCCCTGTCACACACAGAGCAGGGCTGATCAGGGGGTTGGGACGCCACACCCTGTCATACACAGAGCCGCAGAGAGATCAGGGGGTTTGGGCGCTGCACCCCGTCATGCTGATCTGGTGCCAGGAGGCCTTGCGGCTCCGCTGATCCCGGTGCTGGGAGGCATATTACCCTTTTACTATATAGGATAGAGGCCTGGGGGCTGGCTGGTTTGCCCTGTAGGGTGTCCTGGATCAGGGTGGGGGTCCCCACTGGGGTGCCTGGCCAGCCTGGATGAGGGGATGATGGCTGTTTGCAGCTGGTCACACACCCTTCAGGGTGGGGGTCCCCACTGGGGTGCCTGGCCAGTCTGGGTGAGGGGCTGAGGGCTGCTTTCAGGCTGGCGGTTTTGACTGCTTTCAGGCTGGTGGGAAGCTCCCAACCACTCCTTTTTTTCTTTTCTTTTTTTCTTTTCTTTTTTTCTTCTGGGCCAGCTTTAGCTCTGGCTCTAGCTCTGAGGCTTCCGCTGCTGGTTTGTTTGCCGTTCTATAATCGAAACAATGTATAACTTCAGCTCTGAGATCCCAGCCGGCTATATTTGTTAGAATGTTTCAAACTGCCAGCTCAGAGGCCGGCAAGTCAGGTGAGGAACGTTGCAGTCTGCAGTCACTGGAGCAAGCAAGCCTCATGTTCGCTTCCAACTGCCTGGCTGCTGGCCGCCATCTTGGCTGACAGTTAATTTGCATAAGGATACGCTGATTAGCCAATGGGAAGGGTAGCGGTCATACGCCAATTACCATTTTTCTCTTTTATTAGTGTAGACTAGAGGCCCAGTGCATGGATTTGTGCACTGGTGGGGTCCCTTGGCCTGGCCTGTACCCTCTTGCAATCCGGGGCTCCTCGGGGGATGTTGGAGAGCTGGTTTCGGCCCAATCCCCACAGGCCAGGCTGAGGGACCCCTCTAATTTGTACAATAAAAACAATGAAGCATAGAAGAAGAATTAACTCCAGCTACATACTTAGGTGCAAAAAGGTGAGTCACAAAAGAATACAGATCGCGTGGTCGTATTTATATAAAGGCTGCATGATTATGTCTGAACAAACAAGGGGAAGGTCTCACAGAATTTGGGGTGTGGGATGGTCATGTCTGGGCAAGAGGACAGAAGGTGGGACTGGGAGGCCCTACAGGAAATATAGCACCCATTTCTGGGTCTGCCTATGCCTCACACATGAGTTATAAATAATCACTTCTATGAACTCAGTGCTATTAAAAAGGAGTTTTTGAAGATATATATGGAAAGTTCTCCACACTTCAGGGATTCTACTCCCTCCTGCTTCCACCCAGAGCCACATGCACACCAGGCACCCTCGTCCCCCATGCACTTCCCAGTCTCTCTCCTTCGCACAGGCCTCTGCTGTCTTTTTACTAGCTGAGTCTTCCCCATGCCACCACGGCAAGACTATGATTGCATCCTCTAGATCTATTCTCAGAGGAAACGAAGGATTCATGATAAAATGTCTGGTTTCTTATTTCCAGTGTGTCACCCCTGCCACATCCTTCATCATGGATGTCCCAACCCGCCCTGCACCTTTCCCTTTGGCATGCACCTGGAACCCTCCCCATACACCACAGTGCATCTGTTAAGAAAACTCCCAGGGGCTCAAGGTTAACGAGGAGGCCAAGCTGCTCTAGTCTTCAGATCCCTCCCTGGTGTCCTTGGGTGTCTTGCCAGGGGCCCAGCCTTTATCCCAGGACACAGACAACTTCTCTTCCCCGGGTCCAGGCCCAATCTTCCCTGTGGGGTAGCTCTGCAGCTGGGACAGTCTCTCTAGGGAGCTTCCCACAGCACTGAGGGAAGCTGTGATTCCCCAGAATCATGGAGGGTCTGTCCCCAGTGATGGGTCACAATCTACCGATGGCCATTCCTCATCACTGTGCCCTCCCCCAATTTATGTTTAAGTCCTGACCCGCAGGAGCTCAGAATGTGACATGTTTAGAGATAGAGTCATTAGAGATGCAGTTAGTAAAGATGAGGTCATACTGGAGTAGGGTGGGCCTAATCCGACATAATGGGTGTTTCTATACAAAGAGGAGATACAGCCGCAAAGGCAGAGGGAGAGGGCAAGTGACGATGGAGGCAGAGATTGGAGCGCTGCAGCTGCTAGCCCAGAAAACCAGGATTGATGGTGCCATGGAAGCTGGGGGAGGCAAGGACAAGTCCCTCCACTTGCTTCCAGAGGGGACACAGCCTACTGACACATTGACCTTGGACTTCTGGCCTCCAGAACTGCGAGATAAAAAGTGCCTGTTGTCTTGGTGCCTGGGTATTGCAGCTGTAGGAAATAAACACATGGGGTATCATCACAGAATAAAGGTAAATCTACTGAAAGCCAGAAGAAATTGCAGCCAAGCTTCTGTTGATGGACTCTTCTAGCAGTTTCTGTGCACACTGTTGGGCACTGATGTACAGCTTTCTAAACTCCTTGGACAGAATGTGGACATTAAAACATGGGCCTACAGCATTGTCTTAAATGTCTTTAGCATCCCAAGCATGGATAGAACACACTTAACAAAGCTCCTATTGGTCAATGCTAGGATTGCTTTCTCTACTTCTCACTGTCCTCACTCTTTCTTTCTCCCCCCACCCCTTGTCTTTCTGTGCATCTTTGTCTCTCTATGACTCTGTCTCTTCCTCTCTCTCTCTCTCTCTCTCTCTCCCTCCCCCTTTCTCTCTGTGTCTCTGTCTCTCTGTCTCTTTCTCTCCCTTTCTTTCTGCCTCCCCCACCCCTCCCCACTCTCGTTTTCAACCCCCCTGACTCTGTAAAGAAATGAGAAAACACAGACCCTTCTGATCACAAATGTTTTTAAATGCCTGCGTATTAATGACTGGTGAGTACGTGTGTTGGCGAGCAGAGGGCAATCTTTCTTGTCTTAAATGAGAAAAAGTCATAGGAAAAATGGGCTTTGTGTTGTCAAACATTAGCCTGAGCAGACACCCTCTGAGAGCCGGACCCCAGGGGCTTCCTGAGACCAATTGCATTTTCCTGAAGGAGTGTGTTTAACATCAGCACCTTGAGGAGCTTGGCTGTGAAGAGCCCTAAAGGCCAAATATTTACAAAGCCAACCCCAAAGCCCATGGAAATGACCTCATGAACATTGTTTTTAATTCATAAGATGTGGTGATGAATAGGAGCCACCGCTGTGTCTAACACTCATTTCTGGACAGTGTAAGCCGGGGTTGGGTTCCTGAGGGGTAGTGACCCAGGTAGGGGAAAGGCAAGTCAATGTCAGTACTGATTCTAGCGTCCTTGCTATATGGTCTTGCATAAGTCACTGTACCTCTCTGATCCTCAGAAAACAGTTTACGAAATGTAGATGGGAATGCCACCAACTCCCAAGTGGATGGTGAAGATGAAACGTCATGGTGAGTGCAGAGCTCTCTGCATGCATCTCTCTCAGATGCAGTGGGGCTGGGGGCTGAGAGCCTTGCCATGCTGGCTGCTGTTGTTCTCTGCAAAGAGTCGCAGTACCTACTAAGGGTTAAGTGAGATGGCAGAGGAGCTTTGAGGCAAACAGCCACACCATCAGAAGGTATCATGGGTAATCTCTTTCACTCCCAAATTTAGGAAAACCTGGCTCATGAGTGGCTGATAGGGGACTGTCCTCTGGTTCACCGCTCATCTTTGCCCTACCTTCTTAGACCTTCACAGCTCACACCCACTGCCAGCATCTGAGTGTTCACCTGAAGCTGTCTGCCCTGAGAGCCTTGCTCCATCTGTGTGAGGCAGGCCAGAAGTGTCTGAGGACTACTAACCCTCAGGACCAGCCCTCAACCAGTGAATGATGGGAGCTAGGGGATCAATACACCATCTCCTCTCTCCCTTGGATTGGCTACCTCTGAGGAAGGAACTGTTGTACACTGGCTCCCAGAATTTTCCAGTGGGAGTAAGAGTCAGGTGCCTATACTGGTAACTTTCTTGAAATCATGCCCTCTGTCTTGCTTCCTTCCCTGTCTCATGTCCCTCTCCCCTTTTGGTGCTGCCTAGGATCACCTCTCAAATAAGTTACTTGCACTGTTCCTTGTTCATGGTTCTACTTCTGAGACAGCCAAAGGGGCATAGTTTCTTTATCTCTGAGTCAACCAAACTGATTTTTTATGTCCTGCACCAGCTATCTTCCCCTTCTCAATAATTGTCATCCTTCTTGTTGATAAAACTCTTGGCAACATCTTTGATGCTTTTTATCCTGACTCCCCATATCTGATCCATCACCAATAACCTGATAGCTCTAACTTCAAAACATGTCTTCACATATTTTTTAAAAAATGACTGTAAAGGGAAAATCATAAGAGTAAAAGAAACATTGCATGCAGAATATAGCTAAGAAAAACAGCAGATTTCTTGTCAGAATCTATGCAAGCCAGAAAGTAATGGAGAAGCATCTTAAAGAACTGAAAGAAAAAATTCTTAACCTAGAATTCTATACCCAGCAAAATATTGTTGAAAATAAAGGTAAAGACAACATCAAATGAGGGCAAGGATGGGAAGCAATAAGAACTCTCATTCATTGCTGGTGGGGATGCAAAATGTTACAGCCACTTTTGATGTCAGTTTATTACAAAATTAAACATACTCTTATCATATGGTCTAGCAATTACTTCCCTAGGTACTTACTCAAATGCAAAACTTATGTTTACACCAAATCCTGCACACCAATGTGTATAGCAGTTTTATTTATAACTGCCCCAAACTGGAAGCAACCAAGATGCCATTCAATAAGTAAATGGATAAACAAACTGTGGTACATTCACTAAATGGATATGAATCAGTTCTAAAGAGGAAAAAAATGATCCATCAAGCCCAAAAAAGACATTGAGGAAACTTAAATGCAAACTCTAAGACAGTGGTTCTCAACCTTCCTAATGCCTCGACCCTTTAATACAGTTCCTCATGTTGTGGTGTCCCCCAACCATAAAACTATTTTTGTTGCTACTTCATAACTGTAATTTTGCTACTGTTATGAACCGTAATGTAAATATCTGATATGCAGGATGTATTTTCATTGTTACAAGTTGAACATAATTAAAGCATAGTGATTAATCACAAAAACAATATGTAATTATATATGTGTTTTCTGATGGTCTTAGGCGAACCCTGTGAAAGGGTCATTCGACCCCCAAAGGGGTCGTGACCCACAGGTTGAGAACTACTGCTCTAAGAGAAAGAAGCCCTGAGAACTGGAAAGTGAGGCAGATATACAACTCACAGCTTACTGTGAGCTGGAGTCAGCAGCTGGTAGGAACACTTGGGGTAAGTGGTTAATTAGTAGAGACTGGGCATGCACTAGCTTGAGAGATTAAAAACTCCTGGAGGTGCCCAGCCAGTGTGGTTCAGTGGTTGAACGTCAACCTCGGAACCAGGAGGTTATGGTTCGGTTCCCAGTCAGGGCACGTGCCCAGGTTGCGGGCTCAATCCCCAGTGTGGGGCATGCGGGAGGCAGCCAATCGGTGGTTCTCTCTCATCATTGATGTTTCTGTCGCTCTCTCCTACTCCCTTCCTCTCTGAAATCTATAAACACATATTAAACAAACAAACAAACAAAACAAAACAACAGCAACAAAAAATCCTGGAGATCCAGATGTAGGGGGAGCCTCTCTTTCATGAATTCTATCTGTAGGAGCCCTACCAGGTTCTTAGGATGAAAATACCCTCATAATTTTAGCAGGGAAAGGGTAAACGCAACCCAGGGCATTCTTTTTTTTCCTTAACAAAGGATTTCCCTCAAAGGAAACTAACTATTTACCAGAATTTAGCCAACTTGATTTTTTTTCAAGGCTCACAAACTTGAGGGAATGGAAATAACCAATTGCAGTCCATTTTAGGCTTCCTGTTTCATGTAAAGAGGTGACGCTGAGAAGCTCTAGTGAAGGTCACAGCCTGGGGACATGGACTTCCTAAACAACTGATATTTATCAGAGGACTATAGGATGCTTCCCCTACCCACACACCTTACCACTAATCAATAGGGTTCCTGTATAGTAACATGGGATTACAGCTGAAAAAACTGCAAGACTCAGATCTACTTAAGAAGTAAGTCTCTAAGAAAACTACAAAAAACAACAACAATGGGAGAGTCAAAAACAAAAACATTAGTGAAAATTTGAGCCTCTGACACCTATGGCTAGAACAAACAGTAAACACAGCCCAGTATTTAGACAGATAAATCTAAAACCTCACACTAAGAACTTATTTATCTCAGTTCCTTTCCCCTGAACATAATATTCAATTTTCAATAAGAAACTACAAAGCATACTAAAAACAAAAAAATACAGTCTGAAGAGAAAGGAAGAAGCATAATAACCAGACTTTGATATGGCAGAGATTTTGGAATTATAGATTAGGAATTTTAAGTAAATATGATTAATTGGTTAAGGCAGTGGTCGGCAAACTCATTAGTCAACAGAGCCAAATAGCAACAGTACAACGATTGAAATTTCTTTTGAGAGCCAAATTTTTTAAACTTTGACTATATAGGGAGGTATATTCAACTTTAAATTCACAATTTTCGTCTTCTGTTTTTCTTTGCTTCTTCTTTGTAGCCATCTCAAACAGGGCACCTAAAAAAATGTTTCATTTTATAATAATAAAGCCACCAACACAAAAGAATTACAATTCTTAAATTGATGACAAAAATACCTGTAGGATTTGCAGCTGGTTGGAAAAATACAGGTAACTTTATGCTTCCAGTGGGTTCTTTTGTCACCTGCGCGCAATTTGCGGACGCATCTAGCACTAATCACTGCACAATGAGACTGCTGACTGACTGGCTCACTCAACTCGTGCATGAATTGTGCGTGCCCCCCCCCACCCGCTGCGTATCCCGCAGCCCACCTGCACCACGTCTCCTGACACCCCAGACTGACCGACACCCCCCACTTTTTCTAATGCCACTTCTTCAAAATAGACTCGCCCAGGCTGAAAACCGACTTCTGCGCATGGGCCACGAAGTTTCAATCGCACTGTCCGTACGCACCCGCACGTGGTATTTTGTGGAAGAGCCACACTCAAGGGACCAAAGAGCCGCATGTAGCTCTCAAGCCGAGGTTTGCCGACCACTGGGTTAAGGGATTTAATGGAAAAAGTGAATAACATGTAAGAACAGATGTGTCATATAAGCAGAGAGATTAAAAAACTCGAAGAAAAAAATCAAAAGAAAAATCTAGAAGTCAAATACTCTGTAACAAAAATGAAGAATGCCTTTGATGGATTCATTAGACTGAACATGGCTGAGTAAAAATATTACTGAGTGTGAAAAATCTAGATCCTATATAACAAAAACCTAATATGCAAATCAACCAGTTGCTATGATGTGCACTGACCACCAGGGGTCAGACGTTCAACGCAGGAATAGCCCCCAGCCCAAGGTGGGTGGCAGTGGGGGCCCCCCGGTTGTCCCACAGATCAGCCCTGATAGCCGGCCAGGCCTAGGGACCCTACCTGTGCACGAATTTTGTGCACTGGGTCTCTAGTATATATAGATATATAAAAGCCAAGTGATGGAATGGCGGAATGACCAGAACGGCCAGAATGACCGGTGGCTATGATGCACAATGCGGCGGACAACCGGCCCGATTGGGAGCGGGGCCAAACAGCTAACTGCCCGCAGCCCCTCCACCGTGCTGGCCTCGCCCCTGATCAGCCCCCTCACCCCAATCACTGGAGTGTGACCTTCAGTGATTCTAAGTAAGTAAACACGCTCCAGCCTGCATAGACCAGGAACCTGAATGACGAGCGATCAGGAGGAAAACTGCTCACGGCCTGGACCGTCAGTCAGGTGTCCAGGAGAGGTGCCCAGCACAACCACCATCTTCTTGCGTTCTCTCTCCACTGCTTCCTACCAAAGAGGGCAGCCACATCACACCACGGCCTCTCTTTCGGGGGCTTGTCAGCAGGGAACTAAACCGCATTACCTGTCTAGGGAGAGGCTCAGAAACGGAAGCTGTAAGTGTCCCTGACACTGAAGCACCTTTGAAGCTTCAACTCATCCAAAAGCCAACAGCAAAAGTGTATACACCCTGCAAACATCTTTGACACAAATAACTCCTCCCAGCCAGCCCCGCCCCCAATCCCTCCCCCCCCATGGGGGGTGGGCCGGCTGGACCACACCCATGCATGAATTCATGCACTGGGCCTCTAGTATGTAAATAAAAGTATTCAAGACTGAAAATCAATGAGAAAGAAGAATGAAAGAAATAGAACAGAATATCCACAAACTGTGGAACAATTACAAAAACTGTAACATATGCCTAATAAGAATACCAGAAGGGGAAGAAAGTAAAAGGAACAGAAGAGATATTTAAAGTAATAGTTAACTGAGACTACTCCCAAATTAATGGCAGACGCCAGGATACAGATTCAGAAAGCTAGAGAAAACCAAACAGGGCGAATACCAAAAAATCTACAGCTAGGCATATTATATTCAAACTTCAAAAAATCAAAGACAAAAAGAAAATACTGAAGGAAGTAATGGAGAAGGGGAGAACACAAATTATCTGTAGAGGAACAAGGATAAGAATTACACTGGGTTGTTTTTTTCCAAAAGCCATACAAGCAAGAAGAGAGTGAAGTGAACTATATAAAGTATTAAAAGAAAAAACACCAAACTAATATTATTCAAAAGTAAGAAATAAATAAAAACTTTCTCAGACAAACAAAAATTGAGGAAATTAGTTGTCAGTAGTTCTGCTTTACAAGAAATATTTATAAAATTCTTCAGGGAGAAGAAAACTGATATAGTTCAGAAACCTGGATCTCCATAAAGAAAGGAACACTGTTAGAAAAGAAACAAATGAAGTTAAAATGAAATCTTTTTTTCCTTATTCTTAATTGATGTAACACATGACAGTTCGTTTAAAATATAATAGCAACAACTGAGTATACCCTATGAAAAAAATGAAATGAATGACAGCAATTTTATAAGGTACCTGCACTACCCATGAAACAGTATAGTGTTATTTGAAGTGAACTTAATTTAATTGAAAATGTATATGCAAACTCTAGGGAAACTGCCAAATTTATTTCAAAAGAAGTATAATTAAATACTAAAAATGGAGAGAAAATGGAATTATATAAAATGCTCAATTAAAACCATTGGGAAACTAGAAAAAGAAGAGCAAACTAAATCCAAAGTCATCAGAAGAAAAGAATAATAAATATTAGTGCAGAAACCAATAACATTGAAAAAAGGCAAACAATAGAGAAAAATCAAAACCAAAAACTTTCTGATTTTTTCCTAGCTCAGCGGTTCTCAACCTGTGGGTCGCAACCGCTTTGGGGGTCAAATGACCCTTTCACAGGGGTCGCCTAAGACCATCGGAAAACACATATATAATTACATATTGTTTTTGTGATTAATCACTATGCTTTAATTATGTTCAATTTGTAACAATGAAATTGGGGGTCACCACAACATGAGGAACTGTATTAAAGGGTCGCGGCATTAGGAAGGTTGAGAACCACTGCCCTAAATCATATGGTAGTTCTATTTTTAAAAATTTTGAGGAAACTCCATACTGTTTTCCATAGTGGCTGTACCAGTTCACATTCCCACCAACATTAATTTTCTCCATAACCCCACCAACACTTTTCTCTTGTCTTTTTTATAAACACTTTTCTCTTGTCTTGCCATTCTAACAGGTGTGAGGTGATTTCTCATTGTGGTTTTCATTTGCATTTTCCTGATTATTAGTGATGTTGAACATCTTTTCATATACCAGGTTGGTCATTTTTATGTCTTCTTTAGGAAAATGTCTTTGTCCATTTTTAAAAATTAGATTGGTGTTGCTGTTTTTTTGCTATTAAGTTATATGAGTTTCTTACATATTTTGAATATTAACCCCTTACCAGATGGATGGTTTTCAAATATTTTCTCCCATTCTGTAGGTTGCTTTTTTGTTTGGATGATTGTTTTGTGGTGCTTGATGTAGCACTGCTTGTTTATTTTTGCTTTTGTTGCTTCCACTTTTAGTGTTATGTAAAAAAAAAATATTTGCAAAGACCAATATCAAGGAGCATTTTCCCTGTATATTTTTCTAGTTGTTTTATAATTTTGAATCTTACATGTGGCCTTTTATCCATTTTAAGTTAGTTTTGGCGAGTGGTGCAAGACAGGGTTCCAATTTCATTCTTGTGCCTGTGGTACCCACTTTACCCATCACCACTCATGGAAGAGACACTCCTTTCCCCGCTGAGTCTTCTTGGCTCTGCCGTCAGATATGAGTTGACTGTATGTGTATGGGCTTATTTTGGAGCCTTCAATTCTGTTCCATTGACAAATGTGTCTATTTATGCCAGTTGCATACTGTTTTGATTACTATAGCTTTGTACTAAAGTTTAAAATCAGAAATTGTGATGCCTCAAACTTTGTTCTTTTTCTGGATTGCTTTGGCTATTCTGAGATTTTTATTGTGTCACACAAATGTTAAGATTTTCCCCCCTCTATTTTTGTGAAAAAAAAAAAAAAAACATTGGAATTTTGATAGGGATAGTATTGAATCTATATAGATGGCTTCAAGTAGCATGGATATTTTAACAATATTAATTCTGCTCCATGAGCACAGAATATCTTTACATTTATTTGTGTCTTCTTCAATTTCCTTCATGTCTTATAATTTTTAATGTACAGATCATTAATCTTGTTGGTTAAATTTATCTCTAAGTATATTTGATGCTATTGTAAATGGAATTGTTTTCTTTATCGTTTGTTCATATAGTTCATTGTTAGTGTATAGAAAAACAACCAACATTTGGATGTTGATTTTTTAAAAATACTACGTTAACATTTATTGCTTAGTTGCTAAATGTATTTTATGACAGTTAGCATTTTGGTTGCCAAAATGTTTTTTCCCCTTTATTGTTGTTGTTGACACTATTACAGATGTAGTCATTTCCCCCAGCACTTTGCCCCCCTCCACCCGGCCTCCACCAACCCCTTCCCTCTGGCCATCACTACACTATTGTCGGTGTTCATGGGATATATATATATTCTTTGGTTAATCCCTTCACCTTCTTTCATCCAGTACTCCCTCTCCAACCCCTCTGACAGTTGTCAGTCTGTTGCAAGCTTCCATGCCTCTGGTTCTATTTTGTCTGTTAGTTTATATTGTTCATTAGATTCCACATATAAGTGAGATCATGTGGTATTTGTCTTTCTCTGACTAGATAGTTTCACTTAGCATAATAATCTCCAGGTTTATCCATGATGTTGCAAAAGGTAAGAGTTTCTTCTTTTTCACTGTCACATAGCAGTTCATTATGAATGTACCTCAGCTTTATTATCTACTCATCCACTTATCAGTACTTGGTCTGTTTCCAGATCTTGGCTATTGTAAATAATGCTGCTATAAATATAGGGGTGTATATATTCTTTCAAATTGGTGCTTCAGGATTCTTAGGATATATTCCCAGAAATAGGATCACTGAGTCAAATGGCAGTTCCATTTTTAATTTTTTGAGGAAACTCCATATTGCTTTCCACAGTGGCTGCACCAGTCTGCATTCCCACCAAGAGTGCATAAGGGTTCCCTTTTCTCCACACCCTCACCAGCCCTTGTTGTTTGTTGATTATGGATGGTAGCCATTCTGGCTGGTGTGAGGTGAAATGTCATTGTGGTTTTCATTTGCATCTTTCTGATGGTTAGTGATGTTGAGCATTTTTTCACTAGTCTCTGTATATCCTCTTTGGAGAAGTGTCTATTTAGGTCCTTTGACCTTTTTTTAAATTGGGTTGTTTGTCTTCCTTTTGTTGAGTTGTATAAGTTCTTTATATATTTTGGAAATTATATTAACAAATTATCAGATTTATCTATCATTACCAAATATGGCCTACCTTTTGTTTTGTTGATGGTTTCTTTTGTTGTACAGAAGTTTTTCAGTTTGATGTAGTCCTATTTGGTTATTTTTTCCTTTGTTTCCCTTGCCCTAGGCCTGGGATATACACTGAGTGTCCAGATTATTATGACCACCTGATGTTTGTAGGCAAATTAGCTATAATTTCACGCTGAAGTTGCTAGAAGGCTAGACCATTATAAATAGGGAAGCAGGTTGTTTACCACTGCAGTAGAAGTGATTTTTTTTCTGAAGATATGGGCAAACAATGCGATTTAACAGCCTTTGAATGTGGGATATATATTATAATGAGTGGCCAGATTACTACGACCACCTGACATTTGTAGGCAAATTAGCCGTACACTAATTTGGTTGTTCCCCTTTATTGTTATTGTTGACACTATTACAGATGTAGTCATTTCCCCCAGCACTTTGCCCCCCTCCACCCGGCCTCCACCAACCCCTTCCCTCTGGCCATCACTACACTATTCATATGGGATATGGAAGCCGAAGGACTGTTCAAACACCTTTGCTGTCTGCAGTTACCAAGATAAAACATCTCCAATTTGCACAGGAACACAAGGATTGGACAGTTGAGCATTGGACAAAAGTCATGTGGTCCGATGAATTATGTTTCCAGTTGCATCATGCAGATGGCAGAGTGAGAATTTGGCGGAAACAGCATGAAAGCATGCACCCCACATACATGAGTACAACCCTTCAAGCTGGTGAGGGCAGTGTTATGGTTTGGGGCATGTTTTCCTGGCATGATTTGGGCCCTTTAATTCGTGTGGAACAATGTCTGAATAGCACAACATACCTAAGTATTGTTGTTGATCAAGATCATCCTATCATGTTGATAGTGTATCTCAATGGAGATGGCTTCTTCCAACAAGACAATGCGCCTTGCCATGGTGCCCGTATTGTGCAGGAGTGGTTTCAAGACCATGAGGGAGACTTTACCTTGCTTAGGTGGCCCCCACAATCACCAGATCTCAATCCAATGGAGCATTTGTGGGACGAAGTTAAAAGAGCCATCAGGCAGCTGGTTCCACAACCATCAAATCTCACAGAACTGGACAGTGCTATTCATCAGGCATGGTGTCAGATTCCTCGCATCACCTTTCAACATCTCATGGAGTCAATGCCAAGAAGAATCGCCGCAGTATTGAAGGCAAAAGGTGGCCCAATGAAGAACTGATGGGGTGGTCATAATAATCTGGCCACTCACGTTCAAATATATCCCACGTTCAAAGGCTGTTAAATCGTGTTGTTTGCCCATATCTTCAGAAAAAAATCACTTCTACTGTCATGGTAAACAACATGCTTCCCTATTTATAATGGTCTGGCCCTCTAGCAACTTCAGCGCAAAATTATAGCTAATTTGCCTACAAACGTCAGGTGGTCATAATAATCTGGACACTCAGTGTATATTGGCAAAAATATTGGTATGAGACATGTCTGAGATTTTACTACCTATGTTTTCTTCTAGGATTTTTGTGGTGGTGCGACTTAACCATTTAAGCCCTTTATCCACTTTGAGTTTATTCTTGTGTATAGTGTAAGTTGGTGATCTTGTGTATAGTGTAAGTTTTTGCATGTACCCATCCAATTTTCTCAACACCGTTTATTGAAAAGACTGTCTTAATCCATTGCATGCTCTTGCCTCCTTTGTCAAATATTAATTGAGCATAATGGCTTAGGTCAATTTCTGGGTTCTCTATTCTGTTCCTTTGATCTCTATGCCTCTTCTTACGACAGTATGAGGCTGTTTTGATTACAATGGCCTTGTAGTATATTTTGATAACTTTGCTTTTGTTTTTCAAGATTGCTGAGGCTGTTTGGGGTACTTTTTGGTTCCCTGTAAATTTTTACAATATTTGTTCAAGATCTGTAAAATATGCCAATGGTATTTTATTAGGAATTGTGTTGAATCTATAGATTGCTTTGGGTAGCATGGACATTTTAATGATGTTATTTTACCAATCCATGAACATGGTATATGCTTCCACTTATTTGTCTCTTCCTCAATTTCTTTCTTCAATACCCTATAATTTTCTGAGTACAGGTCTTTTACCTTCTTCGTTAAATTTAATCCTAGGTACCTTATTTTTTGTTGTTATAATAGTAAATGGGATTGTTTTTCTTGTTTCTTTCTGGTAGTTCATTATTGGTGTATAAAAATGTCACTGATTTCTAGATATTAATGTTCTATCCTGCTACTTTGCCAAATTCATTGACTAGATCTAGAAGTTTTTTGGTGGAGTCTTTAGGATTTTCTACATACAATAGTATGTCATCTGTGAATAATAACAGTTTTACTTCCTTCTTTCCATTTAGATGCCTATTATTTCTTCTTCTTGTCTGATCATTGTGGCTAGGACTTCCAGTACTTTGTTGAATAAATGTGGTGAAAGCAGATATCCCTGTCTTGTTCTTATTCTTATGGGCAATTGTATTAGTATTTTCCCATTGAGTATGACATTGGCTGAAGGTTTGTCCATATATGGCCTTTATTATGTTGAGGTATGATCCCTCTATTCCCACTTTGCTGAGAGTTTTTTATTAAAAATGAGTGTTGGATTTTGTTGAATGCTTTTTCTGCATCTATTGATAATACCATATGATTTTTATCTTTCATTATATTTATATGATGTATCACATTTATTGACTTGCCAATATTGCACCAACCTTGCATCCCCAAAATACATCCCATTTGATCATGGTGTATGATTTTTTAAATGTATTGCTGGATCCAATTTGCTAGTATTTTGTTGAGGATTTTAGCATCTATGTTCATCAGAGATACTGGTCTACAATTTTCTTTCTTTGTAGTATCTTTATCTGGTTTTGGAATTAGGAAAATGCTGGCCTTGTTAAAAGAGCTTGGAAGTTTTCCCTCCTCATGCTTTTTGTTTGTTTGTTTGTTTGTTTGTTTAATAGTTTGAGGAGGAGAGGTATCAGTTCTTCTTTGATTGGTAAAATTCTCCTGTGGAGCCATCCAGTTTGGGACATTTGTTTGCTGGGAGGTTTTTAAAAATTATTATTATTACTGCTTCAATTTCCTTAGTTGTAATCAGTCTATTTAGGTTTTCTGATTCTTCCTGAATTTTGGAAGATTGTTTCTAGGAATTTGTTCATTCGTCCAGGTTGTCCATTTTGTTGGCATATCGTTGTTCATGGTATTTTCTTACAAAACGTTGTATTTCTGTGATGTCAGTTGTTACCTCTCCTCTCTCATTTTTTATTTTATTTATTTGGGTTCTCTATTTTTCTTTCTTGATGAATCTGGTTCATCAATTTTGTTAATCTTTACAAAGAACCAACTCTTGGCTTCACCAATCTCTTGTACTTTTTTTTCGTTTAGTCTCTATGTCATTTATTTCCACTCTAATCTTTATTATTTCCTTCCTTCTACTTACTCTGGGCTATTCGTCGTTCTTTTTCCAGTTCTTTTAGGTGTAGAATTAGATTATTTATTTGATATTTTTTCTTCTTTTTGAGGTAGGCCTGTAATGCTATGAAATGCCTTTAGAGACTGTTTTGCTGTGTCCCATAGATATGAGATTGTGGTGTCTTCATTTTCATTTGTCCAGGTAATTTTTTATTTCTTCCTTGATCTCATTGGTAACCCATTCATTGTTTAATAACATGCTATTTAGCCTCCATGTGCTTAAATGTTTTTGAGGGTTTTCTTTTATTGTAGTTGATTTCTAGTTTAATGCCATTGTGATCTGAGAAGATTCTTGATATGATTTCAATCTTCTTGAATTTGTTAAAACTTTTTTTGTGTCCTAACATGTGATCTATCTTTGAGAATGTTCCATGTGCACTTGAGAAGAATGTATATTGTGGTCCTTTGGGATGAATATTCTGCAAATATTAATTAAATCATTTGATCTGATGTGTCATTTAAGGTCGCTATTTGTTTGTTGATTTTTTTGTCTGAAAGATCTATCCAGTGATTACAGTGGTGTGTTAAAATCCCCTATCATGATTGTATTGCTATTGCTCTTGCCTTTAAAGTCCACCAAGATTTTCTTTATATATTTGTGTTCATATATTTTTGTGCATATATATTACAGGGATTCTATCCTCTTGTTGGATCATGTAATGGATCCTTTAGTGTCATGTAGGGACCTTATTTATCTCTTGTTATGGCCTTTGTTTTGAAGTCAATTTTGTCAGAAGTATTGCTACCCCAACTTACTTTTTGTTTCCATTTGCATCTATATTGATTTTTATATCCTGCCGCTTTACTAAGTTTATTTATTAGTTGTAATAGTAACTGCAAATAGAAACAGTTTTACTTCTTCCTTTTCGATTTGGATGCCTTTTTTATTTTTTTACCTAATTACTCTGAATAAACTTCCGGTATTATATCAAGTAAGAGTGGTGTCTTGATCATAGCAGCAAAACTTTCAGTCATTCACTATTGAGTATGATGTTTACTGTGGGTTTATCAGACATGGTCTTTATTGTGTTAAGGTATATTCCTTCTACACCCAATTTGTTGAGAGTTTTTGCCATAAAATGCTGGTAAATTTTGTCAAATGCTTTTTCTGCAACTATTGAGATGATCATATAATTTTGACCTTTCATTCTGTTAATGTGGTGTATATTTATTAATTTGCATATGTAGAATTATTCTTGCAACCTGGGGACAAATCCCACTTGAACATGTTATACAATTCTTTTACTGTACTGTTGAATTTTGTTTCCTGGTATTTTATTAAGGATATTTGCATCAATGTTCATCAGGGATATTTGTCTATAGTTTTCTTTGCTTGTAGTGTCCTTATCTGGCTTTGGCATCAGGGTAATGTTGGCCTCATAAAATGAGTTTGGGAGTGTTCTCTCCTCTTTTTTTTGGAAGAGTTTGAGAAGGCTTAGTATTACTTCTTTTAATATTTGGTAGAGTTCACCAGGAAACCAGTTTGTTCTGGGCTTTTCTATGTTGAGAAATTTGTTTGTTTTTTAAATTTAAATTCTTTATTGTTTAAAATAATGCATATGTTTCCTTTTTTCCCCATTGACCTCTTCCCGGCCACTCCCACCCCCCTACTGTCTGTGTCCATTGGTTATGCTTACATGCATGCAAACAAGTCCTTTGGTTGATCTCATCCCCTCCCCCCCCCCCCCCCCCGCTTTCCCTCTAAGGTTTGACAGTCTGTTTGATGCTTCTTTGTCTCTGGATCTATTTTTGTTCATCAGTTTATGTTGTTCATTATATTCCACAAATGAGTGAGATCATGTGATATTTATCTTTCTCCGACTGGCTTATTTCACTTAGCATAATGCTCTCCAGGTCCATCCACGCTGTTGAGAATGGTAAGAGAGAAGTTTTTGATAACTGTTAAAATCACCTCACTTGTTATTGGTCTGTTCAAATTTTCTAACTCTTCATAATTCAGTTGTGTGAGGTTGCATATTTCGAGGAATTTATCTTTCTAGGTTATCCAATTTATTGAAATATAATTGTTCATAGTAGTCTCTTATGGGCCTTGTATTTTTGTTGTATCAGTTTTAATACTTCCTCTTTCAGCCCTGACTGGTTTGGCTCAGTGGATAGAGCGTCGGCCTGCGGACTGAAGGGTCCCAGGTTCGATTCCGGCCAAGGGCATGTACCTTGGTTGCGGGCACATCCCCAGTGGGGGGTGTGCAGGAGGCAGCTGATCGATGTTTCTCTCTCATCAATGTTTCTAACTCTCTATCCCTCTCTCTTCCTCTCTGTGAAAAATCAATAAAATAAAAAAAATACTTCCTCTTTCATATCTGATTTTATTTGTTTGAGTCTTCTCTCTTTTTTTTTTCTTTCTCAGTCTAGCTAAGAGTTTGTCAATTTTATCTTTTCAAAAAACCAGCTATTCGTTTTGTTGATATTTTCTATTGTTTCTGTGGTCACAATTTTACTTATTTCTGCTCTGATCATTATTATTGCCTTTCTTGGGCTAACTTTGGGCTCAGTTTGGTCTTCTTTTCCTAATTCCTTTTGAGGTGTAAAGTTAGATTGTACCTATATTATGATCTTCCTTTTTTCTTAACATAGGTGATTTATCACTATAAACTTTACTCTTAGAACTGCTTTTGCTGCATTCCACAAGTTTTGACATGTTGTGCATTAATGTTCATTTATTTCAAGATATTTGTTATTTCCCTCTTGATTTCTTCTGTGACCCTGTGGCTGCTCAAAAGTGTATTGTTTAGTTTCCACACATTTAAAAATAATATTTAAAAAATATTCATATTGATTTCCGAGAAGGAGAGAGAGATAGAAACATCAATGATGAGAGATAATCATTGATCGGCTGCCTCCTGCACGGCCCACACTAGGGATCGAGCCCACAACCCAGGCATATGCCCCGACCGGGAATTGAACCATGACCTCCTGGTTTATAAGGCAATGCTCAACCACTGAACCACACTAGCCAGGCTCCACAAATTTTTTAACTTTCTAGTTTTCTACCATTGTGGTCAGAAAAGATACTTGGTTTGATTTCAGTCTTCTTACATTTACTAAGGTTTGTTTTGTGATTAACATATGATGTATATACTAGAGAATGTTTAGTGCATGCTTGAGAAGAATGTGTATTCTGCTGCATTTGGGTGGAATATTCTGTATATGTGTTAGGTCCATTTGGTCTAATGTATAGTTCAAGTCCAATGTTTTCTTATTGATTTTTTCATCTGAATGATCTATTAACTGCTGAAAGTGGGGTATTGAAGTCCTTTACTATTATTCTATTTTTTTCTGTTTCTTTTTTTCAGATCTGTTCATATTTGTTTAATATGTTTAGGTGCCCTGATGTTGAGTGCATATATATTTACAATTGTTATATCCTCTTGATGAATTGATCCCTTAATCCTATATAATAAAAGGCTAATATGCGAATCAACTGAACAGCAGAATGACCGGTCACTGTGACACCCACTGACCACCAGGGGGCCCTCAGGGAGCAGGCCTAAGCCATCAGTCATACATCCCCCGAGGGCTCCTGGATTGTGAGAGGGCACAGGCCGGGCTAAGGACCCCCTGAGTGCACAAATTTTATATAATGATCTTTTCTGTCTCTTGTTACAGTGTTTGACTTAAATTATTTAATCTAAGTTTAGCTATCCCTGTTTCCTGTTGTTTTCCATTTATGTAGAATATCTGTTTTCATTCCTTCTATTTGAGCCTATGAGTGACCGTAAGTCTGCAGTTAATCTCTTTAGGCAGCATATAGTTGCTTTTTGTTTTCTAATGCATTCACCCACTCTCTTTCTTTTGACTGGAAAAGTTAATAAATTACACTCAAAGTAATTACTGATAGGTGAAGACTTGCTAATTCTGTCTTATTAATTGTTTATGGCTGTTTTCTAGTTCCTTTGTTTCTTTCTTCCTTTTTTGCTGTCATTATATGTGGGTTGATACTTTTTGTTATTGGTATGTTTTTAAAATATTTACCTGTTTCTTTTGTATATTTGCTGTAGGTTTTTCATTTGTGGTTCCCATGAGACTTACCTAAAACATCTTATATCTATAAGTCTATTTTATGCTAATAACAACTTAACTTTAATTGCATATAAAAACTCTACCCTTTACCTACCCCCATAATTTTTACTTTTGGTGCATAATTTACCTCTTTTTATATTGTATATCCATTAATAAATTATTGTAGTTATTTAATATTTTGTCTTTTAAACCTTTACACTAGAGTTAAGTGATTAATATACCACTACATTACAGTATCAGAATATTCTAAATTTGACTATGTACCTTTACCAGAATGTTTTATATTTTCAGATGTTTTTTGTTACTAATTAACATTCTTTCATTTCAGCTTAAACAACTCCTTTTAGCATTTCTTGTAAGGTAGATCTAGTGGTGATGAACTCTCTCAGTTTTTGTCTATTTAGGAAAGTCTTAATCTCCATTTCATTTCTGAAAGACAACTTTTCAGGGTAAAGTATTCTTGGCTGGCAGGGCTCCCCCTGGATCCCCCGCAATACTTTGACTATATAAACTCACTGTTTCTTGGCCTGCAAAGTTTTTGTTGAGAAAGTTGCTAGTAATCGTAGGAGTATTTTCCTGTATGTGAGATTTTTTTTCTCTTGCTTTTAAAATGTTCTCTTTGCCTTTGATTTTAGATAGTTTTATTTTAATGTGCCTTGGAAAAAAATTTTTTGGATTGAAATGTTGGGATTATATATTTATTAGCTTCATGAACTTGGATAGCTAAATCTTTTTCAGATTTGGGAATTTCTAAGTCATGATTTTTTAAATAAGCTTTCTGATTCTTTCTCCATTCTTTTCCTTCTGGGACTCCAATAATACATAGATGTTTCTTTAATGAAATCACATAATTCACATAAATTTTCTTCTGTTTTCTCCTCTAACTGGATGATTTCAAATGACTTGTCTTTTAGTTCACTAAATATTTCTTATTCTTGGTTGATTCTGTTATTGAAGTTCTCTTTTGAATTCTTCTATTCAGTAATTGTAGTCTTTAACTGTAGGAATTCTGCTTGTAATAGTTTTTATTTCCTTATTAATATCATGTTGTTTATGAATTGTTTTCCTAATTTTACGTATTGTCTATCTGTCTTTTCTTGTAGTTTACTAGATTGATTTATTTTTTTTGAATTCTTTGTTAGACAGATTCTAGATCTCCATTTCTTTAGGCTTAGTCATTAAAATTTTATTAGTTTCATTTAATAGCATTATTTTTTCTTGGTTATTTAGGATTCTTGTTGCCATTCATTGGTGTGTGAAAGTTTGAGGGTGTAGGCATCACTTCCAGTCTTTTCAGGCTGGTTTTACCAGGCAAAGTTCTTTAACAGTAAGCCTGTAAGGAGACTCTGGGTGGGCCATAGGTGATTTCCATGGGTAGTTTGCTTCTGGATTTCTTGGATGATCTGGTGCTGGTATGAGCTGAAAACCTGGGACATTGGTAGTCAGCCTGGAATTGGGCCCTGTGAGACCCTGAGTCCACAGATGCCCTCTTGGATCTTGGGATTGTGAGCATTGATTGGTTGCCTGGGGCCACAAAAGGCCCTCAGGGGCAAGAAATCCAGCCATTGCTGAGTTGTGCTAGAAGCATGGGTATGTGGGAGCTTGCTGGGAGGCTAGTGCTGTGGGAATTGAACAACACTAGCCTGGGCCAGGGGCCTGGACCCCCTGGAATTGACTGTTTCAGCATAAGAAATCCTCTCAATGTTCTATAGCAGGGGTCCTCAAACTACGGCCCGCGGGCCACGTGCAAATACAAATATTGTATTTGTTCCCATTTTGTTTTTTTACTTCAAAATAAGATATGTGCAGTGTGCATAGGAATTTGTTCATAGTTTTTTTTAAAACTATAGTCTGGCCCTCCAACGGTCTGAGGGACAGTGAACTGGCCCCCTGTTTAAAAAGTTTGAGGACCCCTGTTCTATAGCATGATAATAGAACTAAGGGGGAAAAACCCACACAATAATCTTGCATCCAAAGACATTTTCAAGAAAATGTAATGATAACCTACAGAATTAAAACAAAATTGCAAATCATATATACGACAGAAGGATTGTGTTGAGAATATATAAAGAATTCTTACAACTCAACAACAAAAGGACCAAAAAATGTAATGGTCGAAGGACTTGAATAGACATTTCTCCAAAGAAGATATATAAATAGCCAACAAGCACATAAAAATAAAATTCATCATTAGTCATTAGGGTCATTAGGGAAATGCAAGTTAAAATCACAATGAGATACCACCCAACAATGGCTAAAAACAAACTATTTTAGAATTTGACAATATCAAGTGTTGCTGAGGATGCCAATCAACTGGAACTCTTATACTGGTAGGAATAAAAACCTGTAAAGACTCTGTTGAAACAGTTTTCTGATTTGTTATATATTTAAACATATATGCAGTATGACCCAATTATTCCATTTCTAGGTATATATCCAAGAGAAATTCAAATATATACGTATTTACACAAGGACTTTAATGTTCATATTACCTTTATTTATACTAGACACAAATTAGAAACAATCCAAACGTTCATCAACTGATGAAAGGATAAACAATATTGTGGTACATCCATACAATAGAACACCATCCAGCAACCAAAAAAATTGACTAGACATGCAACAACACAGATGTATCTCAGAAGCATTTTGCTGAGTGAAAGAAGCCAGACCCAGAAGATTGCCTAGGACTTTATTTATATGAGATGCTGGAAAAGGCAAAACTATAGTAACAGAAAACAGTGGTTGCCAGGAAATAGGAGTGGATTGACTGAAAATGGGCATCAGGGAATATTTTGGGGTGATGAAAATGTTCTATATCATGATTATGATGATGATTACGTGATTGAGTCTATTTGTCTAAACTCATCAAACTGTACATTTAAAATGGCTACATTTTATTGATGTAAGTTATATCTTAATAAAGCTGATTTAAAAAATCATATCCAGAATCCATCCCCTTATTGCTATCCCACACTGCCACCCTGGGCTCCTGTCTGGATAATTGAATTTGCCACCTCAGTGGAGCCCCCTACTGGGAAGAACCCGGAGAGTTCTTCCATGATCCAAAGTAGCCAGATGGATCTTTATAAACACAAATCAAATCTCATAGTTTCTTTGTTTAAAGCCCCACAGCAGCATCTTGTTTCACTAAGAAGAAAACCCTCACTCTTATGTAGCCTTTATGGCCTCTGATGACCTCTGACCTCTGATCTCTACTCCCTTCCCTCTCCTGCTCACTGCTGTTAATAAATAAAATTTAACCGAGTAAATTTGAAGGTTGAATTGGCTCTACTAAATGATTCCTGAATTGGACAGCTAGCAAAGAGATACTCCCAGAGGCTATACAAGATGGAAGGGTGAGACAGGAAGTCCTAAGCAAGAGAAAAATGAAAGTTTATTGGCAAAAAGCAAGAGCTCAGGTGATGAGGGCTTTTCATTGGCTGAGCTGCAGTGTTTCTATTGGCTGGGCTTGTTGTTGGGCAAGAGGAAAATCTTCCTTCCTCCTGCTGGGGTAGTAAAGTAATAGCACTTCCTGTTGGGGTAATTGACTGAGAGCTCTCTCTAGAGGCCTTCCCAACTCCAATTTTAGTTGGGGGTTCCTTTATTAATTTTCACATGCCCTCCAGCCACAAGGGCGAAGCTTGCTCTGGCTTCAGGGACTCTTGACATGCCATCTTCCAGCCACCATTTTTACCCTCGTTCTGCCCCTCACACCATAACTCAGCCCAGCTAGTGCCACTGCTAAAACCCTTCAGTTGGTGTTTCCCAAACTTCACCCATTTGTGAAATTTCTTACTAATTTTTGCTGTATCAACATATATTTTATAATATTTTGTTTAAATCTATTCCATTTTTATTTAAACAAATGTATTTCAAAAAGGAAACTAGGGTATGGAGCAGGAGGGGACTGGGTGTGGCTCTAAACAACAATACAAGTTATCCTTGTAATGGAAATGTTCTGTATCTTGACTATCAATATCAATCTCCTGGTTATGATATTGTACTATACAGTTTTGAACATGTTATCAGTGAGAGAAACTACATGAAGGGTGCTCTGGATCTCTGCATTATTTTATACAACTGCAGGTGAATCTAAATAAAATAAAAAGTTTAAATAAAAAATAGAATTAAGCCCTAACCGGTTTGGCTCAGTGGATAGAGCGTTGGCCTGCGGACTGAAGGGTCCCAGGTTCGATTCTGGTCAGGGGCATGTACTTTGGTTGTGGGCACATCCCCAGTAGGGGGTGTGCAGGAGGCAGCTGATCAATGTTTCTCTCTCATCGATGTTTCAAACTCTCTATCCCTCTCTCTTCCTCTCTGTAAAAAATCAATAAAATATTTTTAAAAATAGAGTTAAAATGGATGGCAACAATAATAGTACAAGAGACAGAGGGGTAAGTGAATGGAATGAATGTGTTCATGGCACTGTCCAGACACTGATAAAAATACAAATTTAAATTATATTTTAATAAGTTAGGGTTACATATTATAATCTCTGTGGTAACTATGAAAACAATGGGAAATAAAGGTATTGTATAACTAAGAAGTCAATAGAGTAGAAAAATGAAAAAGTGAAATCCAGAATAAAGCAAGAGAGTAGAGAAAAAGAAATTTAGAATAGGTGAGACCAATTTAAAAAATAATAAATGGTAGATTTAGATCCAAATCAACCACTACTTATATCATTTGTAAATAGACTAAATATTCTAATTAAAAGATAAAGATTACCAGGCTGGATAAAATATCAATAACTAGAGGCCTGGTGCCCAAAATTCATGCATGGGTAGGGTCCCTAAGCCTGGCCGGCGATCAGGGCCATCTGTGGGGCAACTGGCGGGGTGAGCAGGGGTTTGCTGGCACTTGCCTTGGCCAGCCTGGCACCACCTACTCACTGACCCCGCCCCCCCGCTGTAGCCGTCAGTTGCCTCCCTCTGTGGGGTGATCAGCAGGGCGATCCGGGGTGGGGGGGTCCCCACTGGCACTGATCTTGGCTGGCCTGGGGCCTGTGGACTAGGGGCAGCTCCTGCATTGAGTGTCTGCCCCCTGGTGGTCAGTGTGTGTCATAGCGACCGGTCATTCCACCATTTGGTCAATTTGCATATTAGGCTTTTATTATTGCTTACAAGACATACTCCTTGATTATAAAGTTAAAAGTAAAAGTGCATAAAAGTATATTTTTCATAATGTCCAAAAATAAGCCAATATCAGGCAAAAACACATTAATAAATATAATTATAAATGAAGAAAGACATCTCATAAAAGATTTAATTTTATTGTTTTAAATTTGCAAACACCTTATAATAGAGCCTCAAAAATAAATAAAGTAAAAATTGACAAAAATTAGAAAGAAAAAGAGATAAGTTTACAATCATAGAAGATTTTGACTTCTTGGTAAATGATGGAACAATTATAAACATATCTGTAAGTATATAAAAGTTTAGAACAATATGAGTAAAACACAATATCTGCAGGGATATGTTCCAAGACACCCAGTGGATGGCTGAAACCACGAATAGTACCGAATCTTTTTATACTGTGCTCTTATCTATACATACATATCTATAATAAAGTTCAAATTAACAAATTAGGCATGGTAAAAGATTAATAACAATCCTCTATAATAAAGAGCTAATATGCAAATGGTCATCATGCCCTCACACTGTCACACCATCATGCTGTCACACTGTAACGGCTCAGACACCCAACACTGGTGAGAGAGGAATGGGGACCAGCCAGGCACAAATGAGCTCACGAGAGAGCAAATGGTCATCATGCCCTCACACTGTCACACCATCATGCTGTCACACTGTAACGGCTCAGACACTCAACACTGGTGAGAGAGGAATGGGGACCAGCCAGGCACAAATGAGCTCACGAGAGAGGAATGGGGACCAGCCAGGCTGCAGCCCAGGAGAGGGACAAGCGGCCCACCCTGCAGTCCCAGGCACCTGTGGCTGCAGCCCGGGCGAAGTTGGCCTGGGTCCTGGGTGCCTGCGGCTGGCCAGGGGGAGGAAAGCCCGGGTCCCAGGTGCCTGTGACCAGCTGGAGGAGGGAATCCTGGGTCCCAGGTGCAGGGCGAGGCAGAGGCGATTAGGGGTGATCAGGCCAGCTGGGGAGCAGTTAGGGGTGATCAGGCAGGCGAGCAGTTAGGAGCCAGCAGTCCCGGATTGTGAGAGGCAGTTGGACATCCCCCGAGGGGTCCCAGATTAGAGAGAGTTCAGGCCAGGCTGAGGGATCTCCCCCACCCCTGTGCATGAAGTTTGTGCACCAGGCCTCTAGTAACTAATAATAAAATAGAATGATTGTAGCAATGTACCGTAATAAAAGTTATTAAATGAAAATATTTTGGAGAAGCAGAGGGGGGAGAAAATGGCGGAGGCTTAGACGGACGTGTTGGTGCTTTGTCCCGGACCAGATGGGGGCGAGCAGCTGAAACGGGTAACAATCAGCCCGATCAAGCTGGGGAGGTTCAGCTGAGAGACAGTCTGCAGCCAGGAAAGACAGAAAACTCCTAAAAAATGCGGATGGTTGGAGATTGAGGCTGAAACCTCCCTCTGGGCGCCAGCGCAGCGGCGGGACCGCGCCATCTCAGGCAGCATTCACCGGCATCCAGAGATCGGCTACTAGCCCGGCGGCTACTGACCCGGAGGCAGCGATTCGCAAACAGCGCGACTGCAAGAGCCAAGGGGAGACCTGCACCCCTCCACGGAAAGGTTGGACTTGCCTCGAAGATTCAAGCAACAGCGGCCTCCTGATCACCACACGCTCTGCCTGGGGAACAGTTGCTGCGTCTGAAGCCTCCCTCCACCAGCCAGAAGAGCCACCACAACTGTGAACAGCACCCATCAGAGGCCCTGCTATCAACAGAGGAGCCGCTGCTACCACAACCGCCCAAGGAGCAACCACAGACCGAGGAGCCACTGCCACCCAGGGAGCAGCCACTGCCACCCAGGGTCCAGCCACTGAACGATTCAACAACTAGTAATGTCAGTGAGATCAAACATGG
>NW_005871626.1:0-45367 GCF_000147115.1 Myotis lucifugus
ATCTCCATGTGGGTCTCTGGACAGAGGTATGAAACAGTTTTAGTAAATACTTGTTAACCTCAGTTACAATTTTAAGGTCAGTCTGTGATAGCTTCTAAAACAACGTATGGAACACTACAGATCCAATTCCTATGTTAGCAGAGGAACCTAGGTCAGAGTCAGATATTTTCCTGTTTATCACTTCCATTCAAAAGTAATTTCCCATAGAAGTCATTGTTGGAAATTAATATCTGGGTTTAGGGGAGCAATACAGAAATTTGGACATTTAGACATTTATGTGGAATATATATTACATCAAGGCACTATAGTTTTGTCCTTCAAGCCCATATATTATAAAATTAGCCTGGAAGGATTATTTTAATTGACCAATAAGGCTTTAATACCTAAATTAAAATCAGGGATTCAAATGAAATCAGAATGACTAGAGAAAAATATAAGCCCACTTATTTCTGCATCACCTTGAAGGAGCTTTTTTGCCATTTGATACAAGTTAATGATTTGATCTGTTCACCAAGCAATGAGCAAGTGACCAAGGACACATATATTATTCTGTTGATTGAAATTTGGGACTGCCTTTATCACTTTCAGAACTAACATAGAATGATTTCTACAAATAGTACATTTTAAGAGGCCATTTTAATAATATAACATTGAAAAACAACTTATTTTCTATTAACTTATATTTGATTAACAGCACACAAATCTTATAGGAAAATATGGTACATAGTAAATACTTAATATTTGTTTGATTCATGTTGCATTGATCATTGTCACACTGCCACTAGGTGTCAGTAGTGTTCCAGTCACAGCCATTTATTTGGTTCCAGAGAGAGGCGGTGATGGAAGTTATCTCTAATGTTATGTTATTTAAACTTCAATTAAAAAAAGAAGGTAGCTCATTTCCTTTATTAAAAAGCATTCCTATAAACAGATACATTCATGTTAAACATGGAACACAAAGCCTTAGGGAAGGTTTTAAAATAAATGTATACCAAAGTATCATTTCTCATTAAGAACTAACCAGATTAGTTTATTCTAAGTCTTTATCTTAGGCACACACTTTGCATTTAGAAGTGACCTTCATTATCTTCATGTCGAGTTTAAAACATTCCTACGATAGGGGTGGAGCCTGGCACCCTAAGTCTCAAATAGATGATGAAGTCCCCCCAACAAGGGTCTTGATGAGAAAGCCTTAGTTTTATCTCTTCCTGAAAGGATTCCTGCAAAAACAAGAGATGAATCAAAAGCTCCATGATGACTTAGCATTGAAAAAACACACCAGAAAATGCAAAAAAACACTGGCATTTCAGTGGCGAGTCAGGGCAAAACCTGAAGAAGTGATACTGTTTTTTCCTGAATCTTTGAAGGCCTCAGAGGAGGACCTGAGACGTTAGGAGTTGTTTACCAAAATGGGAGACGTCTTGGTAAAATTCGGGGCAGGTGGTTGGGTTGTGAGAGTGCAGAAGTCACGTGGCTCAGAAAACTTGCAGCAAAAGTCAGGTCCCTTCCCGTGGCCTGGGGCCCGATCCTCAGGCACCTCCATTCTGCTCCCGTTTCCGGGGCTTGTGGGCAGCCAGCACCTTAGAGACAACAGAGTTAGTTGTCTTTCTCCCGTTACCTGTTTGATACTGAACACAGGAGGTTGTTCAAGCATTTCCCATTATTAAACAACCTCATGCTTTAAAAGTACTTAGTACTTAGTCCTCACTGAAGTGATTGCTCTAACTCTGTTTTACTGTAGGAAACCTGATGTTACTTTGGATTTTATGCTTCCAAGAAAAACAAGTTTGTCATCAGATAGCAATAAGACATTCTGCATGATCGGCCACAGTTTATCATCCCAAGAGGAGTTTTTGCCGTTGGCTGGAAAATGGCACCTGGGAAATTTGCTCCTCTTCAACGGTACATTTTCCCCTTCAAAGTGTTTCCTAATTTTTCTTTCCGTTAACATGTATTAAACTAAGTAAATTATCCTGGATAAAATATTAATCACTCTTTCTTTACTTGTACTTAATAAGTACTGTATTTCCTAGATTTCAAAATGACTTTTAAAATATTTTAACATTTTTATAATCTAAATCTCAATCATAAAAACCCTGTGGTCGTGACGCCGTCACAGCAGAACGACCAAAGACTGGTCACCAGGAGACTGAGTGTGTGGGTGCCGGCAGGGACTTGACGCTGGCGCGGGTGGGCGGTGCCACGCGATTTCGCGCACTGGGCTTCTGGTGTTTCTTATAATTGAGATGTGCATTTAATGCAGCGGTACACATCCTACTCACTACCCCCCAAAAAAGAAGCTTATCTTAAATCAACTTTATTTGGTAATCCTAGAAAATGCAGTATGCGGACTGAAAGGTCCCAGGTTCGATTCTGGGTCAAGGGCATGTACCTTGGTTGCGGGCACATCCCCCAGGAGCAGGTGTGCAGGAGGCAGCTGGTCGATGTTTTCTCTCACATTGGATGTTTCTGACTCTCTATCTCTCTCCCTTCCTCTCTGTAAAAAATCAATAAAAATATATTTTAAAAAAAAGAAGCTTATCTTAAATCAACTTTATTTGGTAATCCTAGAAAATGCAGTATTGTGACAGGTAAACTTGGAATGGTTGCCTCTTCTATAATTTCAGTATATTCTATAAAAATACCAAAATTTAGGGAAAAGAAATATATGATTTAAGAAAATATATCACTAAACCTGACACATAATAGCATTCAGACAGTGTTTATTGAATAGATGGATGGAAGGAATAAAGATATCAAATCATTTCATTTTAAAAAGGAATTTACTTAGGTATACTTTCCATTTATTGAAAAAATAAAACAAAAACCACCCTGTTTTCTAGTTTAAGGAGCAAATAGAAACTTCATTATTTAATTTTATCAAGAGCTAACTTTATATATATTAATTCATCTTCCATCAATTTGGAAATTGAGGCTTTAGTCAATTTTATAAGATACAATAAACAACTAAAAGAATCTGGCATAAAAAATTGTTGTTTTCTTGCTTTTTGTGGAAAATCCTGCTTGGAATGTTTTGAATCAGTACCTGTATCTTTCTGCTATTCAGGGGCTAAGGTTGGTTCCCAAGAGGCCTTCTACCTCTATGCTTGCGGACCCAGCCACACCTCCATCATGCCCTGTAAACACGGCACGCCTGCGAGTGACTACTCCAAATACATCAATAAAGACATTTTGCAGTGTGACCAAATCAGAGAGCTTTTTATGACCAAGAAAGATGTGGACATTGGTCTCTTAATTGTAAGTTTTCATTTTATGTTTAACTTTATAGTAACTATACATATGTATGTTTACTACAGTATGTTGTTGTGTTCTGTTTTATTATTGTTGTTATTCTCTCACTGAGCCTAATTATAAATTAAACTTTATCAGAGAAACGTATGTATAAGAAAAAACACAGTGCATATAGGGCTCAGTACTGTCCGTGATTTCAGGGATCCACTGGGGGGTCCTGGGGTATATGGCCAGTGGGTCAGGTAACGGAGCCAGAAGCTGTTCGAAATTCCTCTCTGTATGGGAGAAATACTGAAAGTTCTATTGGGTTTTAGTTAGGTGGGCTGATGGTCCGGGACTTTATTCTCATATAAAGCAATCTCTGATCTTAGTCACTTTTATTTTTTAAATTTTATTAAGTTGATTGAAGTGACATTGGTTAATAAAATTACATAGATTTCAAATATAATTCCATAATACATCATCTGTATATTGCATGTTTGTAGTTATCTTTAAATTCAAGCCCAGGAGCAAACTGAAAGGAAAAGAATTACATACATTGATCCCAAATTCCCATCTCATGAGGTTGAAAAGATCGGTTAATATTTACGTTGGTAGAGCAGTGGCTGGCGTGGGCATGCAATGGGTGTGGTATAGCATTAGCTGTTGTCAGTGGGAATAGTAAGTATAATTTCATGTTCATTCTAAAATGATCAAAGCTGGAACCTCAGCTCTGCTGTGTTTTCACTGTTGGTCACTAAGCCCACACCTGTTCCTCTGGGGGGGCCGCCTTGTGGCTCACGTTCACCTTGTTTCGTGTGTCTGTCTCTTTAAAGAAAGAAAAGATTTGCTGGGTGTCTTTTACTTTGGAGGGTTTACTTGCTATTTGATAACTTCCTAAGCTTTGCTTCCTTCTGAGGGAAACTGTTTGTGTTTCAGGAAAGCCTTTCGGTTGTCTACACATCGAGCTGCCCTGCTCAGTACACCATCTACGAGCCGGTCATTAGACTTAAAGGCCAGGCGAGAGCCCCGCTCTCCCAGAGGCCCTTCAGCTCGAAGGACGTGCAGAGCGTCTCGCTGGAACCCCACCAGCTGAGGAGCCTGCGGCCCGCTCACTGTGAGACTCTCCAGGGCGTCCTGCACGAGATCGGGGGCACCGGGATCTTCGTCTTTCTCTTCGCCAGGGTAGGAGTCATTGCTTTTCGTTTCACCTACAGAGAAACTTCCTATGACTGATAAATGTTAGGGTTTCTTTCTGATTACAAAAAACAAACAAACTATACATCACCTATGTTACACTTTTAAGGTTAAAAAAGTCACACGCTCTCGCCAGTGTGGCTCAGCTGGTTGGAGCGCCCTCCCGTGCACCGAAAGGTTGGGATTTGATTCACAGTCAGGGCACATGCCCAGGGTGCAGGTTCCATCCCTGGTTGGGGCATGTTCGGGAGGCAGCCGATGGATGTTTCTCTCTCACATTGATGTTTCTCTCTCTCTCCTCCCCTCTCTCTCTAAAATCAATAAAGACATAGTTTTTAAAAAATCTCACATTATTTAATGTGTCATCAAGCTTTCTGCCACACATGGTTAATCTTTTAATTCATGAAGATTTTAGAAGTTTTCCTTTATCCCAAAATGTAATTAAAATAATTGAATGTTAAATTATAAGATTAAAATGGCCTGAGAGATAGAAACGCATGCTGTAGTGACAATACAGAAGAAATGTACTCTTTAAAATAAGGCTTCTGAAACTTGTTTTTCCCTTGAAACTTGCAGATATGTGGGGAAAACCCAAGGGGCAACAAATAAGTATAAAAAATAATTTATTTGAGTTTGAAGTTTTTTTTAAAGAGGAGAAATATAAAAAGTTTGACTCACGCGCTGAGTGCTATATTAGCATAAATTGCTTGGTTATGTTTCATGCAGTCGTCTGAGGCAGCGAGTGCCTTTCCTGGGGCAGTTAGGCAGTCCGCAGTGTCACTGACTGTTGCAGGGATGGCGGAATCCAGAGCAGGGGCCCAGACCTCTCTTTGCTATGAGCCATCTCTGCCTCCCGGGCACTCGTATCCTTGTCTAACTGAAGCAACTCTGAGCATCTCCCATCTTCAGAATCTTATCCCAAGTATAACTTCTGCAACATAATCACATTTCCACAGTCTCCCTGCCTGGCTTTCTTTCTTTAATGGAATCATTTTTTCTTAATTTTGTAATAAGGGACCATATCAGTGTTTGTTATTATTAGTGTTTTTATAAATATTTTGTTAGCAATTGACTCGCCATACCCTAAGCTATCTTTTTCCCCCCCTCTTTTGCCTTTTTCAGACTGTTTTTTTTTTTTTGCACCTAACATCTGGTTGAAGATTTCCCTTAGTGTTTTAAAAGTAAAAGTTCTTCATTTAACTCCTCGTCATTTTGTGATGTATTTTTATAGCTTGTGTAATTTCAAAATGCCACTGACTTGTAAGGTTGTTAGTTGTTTTAGTTTATTTGTCATTTTAGAGACTAAATGGCGTAGAGTTTGTCTTCCAGTTTTGTTTATTTATAAGTCTTAAATAATTACAGAGTATGAGCAATAAAAAATAAACTTTGAAACGAAACTGATGGATTAATCACGTAATGGTAGATAGTGACATGTTAAATTTTTACTCTCAACAAATCTGAAAAAAACCTATCCTTTTTTTTAGGTTGTGGAACTCAGTAGCTGTGAAGAAACGCAAGCATTAGCACTGCGAGTTATACTCTCGCTAATTAGGTACAACCAGCAGAGAATACAGGAGCTAGAGAACTGCCATGGGCTCTCCATGATTCATCAGGTGCTGATCAAACCAAAATGCACTGTTGGCTTTCACATCCTGAAGGTACGTCCTCGTAGAGTTGATTCTCATGGTGTCCTGTGCAGTGAGGGGTCTTCTCTCTTCCTGAAGTCTCCCAACTCGTGTTTCAGTTATTCCTGAAGAGATGAAGGCATCGCAATAGCACACATTTAATCAAACTAAGGTACTCTCTGGTTTTGTTCGGTCATTTCAATAATTACATTTTTATTTTATCTAAGACATTTTAGAAGAGTAAGAGAGAAAAAACTTTGTGGGATGGTAGGTCTGCATGAGCTCGGAGATGTCTCTAGGGGGCCCCTCACCTCCAGGTGTGGAATGGAGACCCTCAGGCACTGTGGTTGCTCCGCTCCCATGGTTCTCCTGACAGGAGTGGTAACTTCCCCTGAGGCCACGCTGCTGTAGAGTTCTTGTTTTAAAGCCATGTTAGCTCTTACACGATCCAGCTGCCATCATGCACTCACATCCCTTCCTAGCTAAAGCAGTTGCCTTTCTCTCTGAGGGCCTAGTGCTAAAGCTAAGGGCGCTGCCTCCCTGGGCCCCAGCCCCCAACTCTTCAGATTGTCGGGATCTAAACGTAGTGGCATGGATCTTGGCCACTTTGGTGGAAAGGTTTGGTCGCCTAACAGACTTACTGAATTTAAAAAATAAAAGCAGAATGTGGTTTATTTTATTCCATGTTTAAAACTGAGTAATCATAAGCAATAAAACAATAAAAACAAAAACAAAAACTGAGTAATCGTATACAGATACTTAGAATTTTGTGTGTGTGTTTTTTTTTTAATTATTTGTGTTGTTTGCAAAAAAAAAACTGAAGATACTTTATGAAATTTTGAATTATTCAGCAGTTTTCCTTTGAATTTAATGTTATGATTGCTAAGGTTGAAAGCTTAATGTTCCTGTTGAATTTTGGGATGAATCGATCATTAATGCATCCTGTGTTGGTGCGAATTTTCCATAGACCCTCCTGGAAGGTTGCTGTGGTGAAGAGATTCTTTATGTCGATGAGAACGGAGAGTTCACGTTAGATGTGGAGTCGAAGGCTCTCATCCAAGATGTCAAACTGCTCGAGGAGCTGCTGCTCGACTGGAAGGTCTGGAGGAAAGCAGAGGCACGTGCTTACGCCTTACGGTGACAACACACGGCGGGGATGTGCCCTCTTAGTGCTAAGCACCCCGTGCACGCAGTGGTACCTGCACCTAGAGCCTTCTTGTGTGCTTGGCTGACGCTCTACGCATTTCTCCCTCCCCTGTCCCTGCAACCACCATCCTACCTTCTCCTTCTATGAGTTTGATCACTTGAGATACTTCATTGAAGTGGAATTACTCCATATCTTTGTGTGACTGGCTTGTCTCCCTTAACATTATGTCTTCACGTTCCATGTTGCAGCTTCTGGCTTGATTTCTTCCCTTTTTAAGACTGAAGAGTGGCCCAGGGTGTGTGGGGACCACATTTTCTCTATCCGTCCACCGGTCGCTGGGCGTGTGGTTGCTCCCACATCTCAGCGACTGTGCACAACGCTGCAGTGAGCTGGGCGTGCAGATGCCTCTGCCGGACCCTGTTTTCTTTCTGTTTGAATATGTAAACCCAGAAGTGGGGTTGCGGAATCAGGTGGTGCTTCTGTTGTTCATTTTTGAGGACTCTCCCTGCTCTCTTCAGTGAGAGCAGCACCATTTTACCAGCCCACCAACAACATGCAGGGGTTCCAGTTGCTCTGCTCGCCAACAATGTTGTTTTCTGTGTGAGGGTGGTTGTTGTTTTGATAGTGGCCACTCTTGGGTGTGAGGTGACATTGCATGCAGTATGACCTGAGGTGCTCTAGACCATCAACCTTTTTACAGCATTCAAGGATGGGTAGTATTTTCAAAGAGTGAGCTCTCTTGGGATTTATTCTATGCAGAGAAGAACATCTTCTCAACATCATTGTCGGTGTGTGTTCGCAGCCAGGTGTGTGGGAGGCGCTGCTGGCGGCCCTGGAAGTGCTCATCCGGGCAGACCACCCGCAGCAGATGTTCAATGTCAAGCAGCTGCTGCGAGCGCGAGCCGTTCATCACTTCCTGCTGACTTGTCAGGTTCTGCAGGTACTTTCCCGTAGCTTTACTCTGGGAGGTGTCTTTTGCAGTGACTTCTGTTTAGTGACCCCCAGTACTATGGGCTCAAGTTCTTGTCAATGGAATTTTCCTCCTTTCCTGGTGCCCTTCTTTCAGCAAATAGTCCGGGAGTTTTCCAACCCCTGCCTCTTATAGTTTGACCTTCACACTGTCGTTATTCCTAACTCAGTTACAAACAAAAGAGGAACAACTGCTGAGTTTCTGAGATGCTTCGTTATGTTGGCTATAAGAGTAATTGTGTAATCTCTTGACCGTCAAATAGTGAAAGTTTAACTTGTTCCCAGCTTTGCACAGTGGCAGCATCGTAGCCAATGAGGTTTACCTGAGGCGCGATGATTGCTAAGTGAACCCTGGTCCACATTCTTAAATAACAATGCAACCTGCCCTTCCCCTCTCTCCACTTGCTCTCACTCTGCTCATGTGTGATTTGTTAGTTTGATGTCGATGATGACATCGCGGTTTATTTCCTCCTGTAAACCCCCTGGGGCCAGGGTCGATCACACTAACCCCGGTGCCCGGCACACACAAGGGGGGCCCCTCGCTGACTGAATATTTATGAGCCGTGTCCACATCACTGGTCCTCCCAGTCGCCTGCTTGTAAACATGTTTCCATTTAGAAACGTGTCGGCCAACGTGCAGTGAGTTTATCTGACGGTGAAGCTTTTCTTCAGTCTTTCCATGTCAGAAAAGTGACACATGAATTTGGATATTTCAATATACAGTCTCACTCCCGTATTATTTCTAAAATGCTGGAGTTAGCCACTCTGCCCAAGGCCACCCAGCATGAGCGGAGGCGCCGAATGCAAACCGGGGCAGCCTGCGTGCCTGGTGGGGATGCTGGGCTGCTTTCCCAGCCCCAGGATCATGGGCTGGAGTGACATCGCCGCTGGTTTTCATGGTTGTAATAGCAGAATTGCTTGAATTGAGAAATGGCAACTCAATGTAATGGTGGAGATGGTCAGACCAGAGAGGTAACTCGACACAGTTCTATCTTGAAAGGAGTATCTTGCTTAAATGAAAAATGGAAGTGAAGTTGACAGTTCACCATAAATCTAAAGAGAGTTTGGTTTTTATTTTTTCAGGAACACAAAGAGGGGCAGCTTACCTCCATGCCCCGAGAGGTTTGTAGATCATTTGTGAAAATTATAGCAGAAGTCCTTGGATCTCCTCCAGATTTGGAATTATTGACAATTATCTTCAATTTCCTTTTAGCAGTTCACCCTCCTACTAATACTTACATTTGTCACAACCCAACAAACTTCTACTTTTCTTTGCACATAGGTAGGTATGATCATTGTTGTTAGACCTTGGCTGTCTCCATTCTTGTTTTTTCTTCCCACTTCATCCACGTGTGTTGATATCCATTGAATGGCCGCTGTGTGGTAGAAACTGCTACTTACACCTGGTTGGGACGGGGCAGAGGGCTGTGAAATGAAGCAGGCATGGTCTCTGCCCTCAGAGAGCTTAAATGCCAAGAGAGGAGGCATAACTCAGACAACTACAGTAGGAGACAGTCCTCGGTGAGTACCTCGTAGATACCACGGAAGACCTGCGTGATCTCAGAGGAGCGAGGGAACTGCCGGCAGCCGTGGGCGAGAAGAGTGAATAGCTCACACATCGGACACTGAGGAATTTGGGTAGAATTTGATAGGCAGATGCGAGAGTTAGCATTCCAGGTGAAGAGAATGACATAAAGGGAGGGACAATAGGAAGGAAAAATAGAGAACAAAGTATAGGGGGTCTATAAAGGAGTAGTGAGAAATGTAAATATAAATGTAGTTTGGGACCATCGTTTATTTTTTCTCTAAGGGCGTATTCACTGAGTCTTTGGATGTAAGAATTGGAACTGGTAGCATCGTAGTTAGGGCTCGTTGGAGGGTTTTGTTTTGTTGTGTCTGTCGAGCAAAAAGATCTGGTAGAAGTCACTTACTGCAGCAAACTCAGGAAAGAGAGACCACCCACCCAGAGGTGAGTCGAAGCTCCAAGCGTAGATGAGACCGAAGAAGGTGGAGAGAGGAGGCGAAGGCGAGAACTGTTGGCAATAATGCCATTGGGCGGGCGGGAGAGAGAGGGATCGGCATGAAAGGAAGGTGGGCTCATAGATGTTGAGAAGCACTCAGAAGATGTGATGTGGTGAGAAAGGGAGCAAGCCCAGGCCTGGGGAAAGCTAGGTAGTAACTCTAGGGAGGAAAAGCGGTTGTTACACAGCCACTTTCAGGAAGGTAAGAAATGAATAAACGATTCAGCAGCAGTGAAAATCCAGGAGCAATCAGGCACATTGATGCATCAGGTTCAATGCACACTTAGTGATGAACGTGCCCTCAAGGTCAGGGGGCAGAGTCATCGCAAAGATGAGTAAAATATGGTCCCGTCCCTAAGGACCGCGCAGCCTAGAAGCGGGGAGAGTCATAAACAGGTAGTTACGTGGTGTGGAAGGCTGCCGTACACTAGTCTATTGATGGTAGCACAGAGGGAGCATGGAGGGGGTGTTCCTGAGGGTGACCAGGAGTGGAAGGGAAGGGCCTCCCAGGACAGCAGACAGCTGGACAGGGAGCTGGAAGAACAGGTGGCTGAAGTGTAACGTAAGGAAAAGGCTGCAGAGGGTCTGGGGCCAGATCATGGAGGTTCTCGTAGACTCTCTCTTGCCCGGGGAGGTCAGGAGGCAGCAGAGAGCCCTGGCAGGCATTAAGCAGGGGCGGCATTTGATGGAGAGAGCGGGTAGCCATGAGGACATGCGGGCGACCACTGTCCGTCATTTAGAATCCGTGACATAACCCAGGTCGGAGGTGCTAAGAGCCTGCGTATAGCACTGTGTGGGGCGCGGGGAGAGTTCAGGAAACGGGAACTGAAGTCCCTGAGTCTGGAGCGTGCCTGGATGTGGGTGAAGGAAGGCAGTGGTCCAGGTGGCTCCAGCTTCTGCATGGGAAGTGGGGGCTTCCACCCACCAGAGAATAGAATGGGAGTGAAGTCAGGGCAGAAAGACCATTAGGTTTAGATTTGTCCTGTTTGTGTTGCAGTTAAGAAATCCAGCCTGGAATGTACAAGTAGGAAACTCAGAAAGGAGGATGAAGCTGCAGCTATCAATTTTGTAGTCATTTGGGGCCTTAAAGAGCATTTTTTAAAAAAATATATTTTATTGATTTTTTACAGAGAGGAAGGGAGAGGGATAGTTAGAAACATCGATGAGAGAGAAACATCTATCAGCTGCCTCCTGCACGCCCCCTACTAGGGATGTGCCCGCAACCAAGGTACATGCCCTTGACCGGAATCGAACCCGGGACCCTTCAGTCCCCAGGCCGACGCGCTATCCACTGAGCCATACCGGCTTCGGCTGAAGAGCATTTTGATATAAAAATATAAGAAAGAGTCCTTTCCTCAGTGAATGGAGAGATGAGCAGTCTCCTTAGATCAGATTAACATAAAAAGTGAATAAATTCGCTGTCCACCTATAGAAATAACGAAGTACACAAGGAAAGTAGTAGTCTTGCAAAGCTATCGTGAGAAATTGTCCAGTGCTCACAGGTCAGATGTGCATTAGTATAAAGTGTGCTGTATTTTTCACTTTGAACATCTTTTGTATTTTCATAAAAGGTTGTCGTAAGATTTGCTTTTAAAGTTAAATGTTTGTTTTGTCCTTAAAAATGTTGCTGTCTCAACGTGTGTGTATTTTCCGACTCTAGATGGCAAGATCTTCCAGGAGAAAGTGGACTCGATCGTGTCCCTGAGGCACTCCAGCAGCGGAGGGAGGGCCGGCCCCCGCCCGGGGCTGATGCTGATCAGTCCCTCTGGCTTCACCGCGTCCCCGCCCGAAGGTAGGAACAATGAGAATGAAAGGACAACCCCGTTCAGTTCTGAGTAGAGGCAGATTCCTGTTTCATCACTACAGCACCACCTGATGTTCCGACTAAACAAATGGAAGTGTTAGAATGTGTTCAGGAATCCATTTCCCTCTTTCCATGCTCAGGAGAGCCTGGGGGCGGATGGGCTCAGGCCACCTTGATCTGCAGCTCTGTCCCTCTTCTCACGGGCATTTGTCTTTAGCTTCTGACTCACCTCCCACTGTCCTCAGAGCTCGGTGGGGCCTACTCCCCCCTCCTACCCGAGCTCATCACTCCAGAGGCCCTCACTCGCCGTGAGAGTGGCCATCGGTTCCCAGCCTCACGCTCCTTGCTCCTGGGACCTTTCCCTCCACCTGACCTGCCAGGTGCGCGTGTCTGTCCCTGACCTGCAGCAGCAGGGGCGCCCCCTCCCCGTAGCAGGCTCCTGGCTGGTTTCTCTGTCGCCCTCCCACCTGCCTCCTGCCTGTTTTCCTTGTCCAGCCCAGATCCCTTTAGTCGGCAGCTTCCTTGACCCCGCCTTCAGCTGCTTGCCCTCCTGGCCTTTGTGTTCCTGACCTGAAACCCTGCGCTTGCCTGTCTCACCATCCTCACGTCCTCACGTCCTCACGCTGCCGAAGCTGCTGAGAAAGTGCCGTTGAGGGCCTGCCATTACCAGGTCTCCCCTGTGCTGGCCGCTCATGCCGGCTGCCCTGTAACTTCTCTGTGTTCAGAATTCCCTCTGCTGCTTCCTCATTTACCCCAACAGTCTGCTCATCTCCGCTGTTAGAGAGAAAATCAGGGTGTGTCCTGGCTGGAAACTGGCCGTGCACCCACCTGAGGCCTTGCTTTTACTGAAACCTCCCCTCCCAAGTGTTGTCTCGGGCTGCATAGCCGATATGATCTCACTTCATCCTTAAAGCAACCTTCACATAGAGCATTCCACACCCTCACTCTAATGTGCAGAAACCAGCAGTCATAGAGTTCTGTGGTGACCCCGCCCCCTAATCACAGAACTGTCACTGGAATCCAGGTGCAGCTGCAAAGCCCACTCCTTCCACTTCCCCAGACTGTCCTAGTGATGCGGGGGGTTACGTTTCACCTAACTTCACTGCATAGAGTCGTCCGTCCTCATGATTTTGGCTCATTCAGTTAATACTGTATTTTGTTAAGTAGATGGGAAAAGACATACATTTTTAGAAGATTTTAATAAAGAACAGTTAAAAGAAAAAAAATTCAGGCACTGAGGAATTTAAACATCAGTTACTAGGAACGTTGACCTATCTGGATTCTTTTTTTTGTTAATCCTCACTCGAGGATATTTTTCCATTGATTTTTAGAGAGAGAGGGAGAAACAGAGAAAAACATCGATGTGAGAGACACATGGATGGGTTGCCTCCTGCAGGAGCCCGGCCAGGTGTTTAGGTAGCATTTCTCTCCTCTCTTCCCAGGACACAGCTCCTCCGGCAGCATTCCCCCTCGGACGGGGGCCAGCCTGCGGCGTTCCAGAAGCCTGCCCGTGCTCCCCACGTCCTCCCTCGTGCCACCCCGGACACTGGCTGGAGGCTCGGACGGGGGCCTTAACAGGGTACCGAGTGCTGCAGGCAGCCCTGTGGCTCCCCAGCCTGAGCAGTGGAACTCCCCCGGGAGCTCAGAGACGTTGAAGCAGGGCGAGGAGGAGGCGTCCATCAGCAGCTGCGAGTCCGCAGAGGCTGTGTGTGAGGGGGACGCTGGCCTTCCCCGACCAGCCTCCGTGGCTGGCGTCCCCAGAGGAACCCCAGAGTGTCCGGGGGTCGGCGTCGATCAGAAGGAGTTGGAGGCAGAGTCCAGAGCGGATGGTGATGGCCCTGGGGACGCGTCCTACCCACGCCGCCCCGACGACCTGCGGGGACTGGCCTCATTCCAGCGCAGCCAGAGCACCGTGGCGAGCCTGGGGCTGGCCTTCCCCTCGCAGAGCGGGTCTGTCCCCATGCGCCGCTGGCCCAGCCTGGTCGACAGGAGCGCTGAGGACTGGGCCAGCCTGGCCTTCTCTCCGGGTTATGAGCCCAACTACCTCCGCACCGCACACACTCCCAGGTATCACACGTGTCTGCAAGCCCTCCCTCTCCACATGTTTCACTATTCTCTTAAGAATTCTATGCTTCTAGAAACGTCTTCATTATGTGGCTGGGAACTGGCTGTGCACAAGTGGCTTTGGTATTGGACTTCACAGGTGTAGGATAGAAGAGTGTTTAGGAAACTGTATGCCTAAAAGTACCGGTGACAAACCTGATGGTAAATTTGTGAATCTCAGTTAAATCAGGAAACATTTTCAAATGTTAACATTATGAATGTTCCACATCACGACATTTTAGGCAATAAGGGATCACCTAGACCAGTGATGGCGAACCTATGACACGCGTGTCAGAGGTGACACGCGAACTCATTTTTTTTGGTTGATTTTTCTTTGTTAAATGGCATTTAAATATATAAAATAAATATCAAAAATATATGTCTTTGTTTTACTATGGTGGCAAATATCAAAAAATTTCTATATGTGACACGGCACCAGAGTTAAGTTAGGGTTTTTCAAAATGCTGACACGCCGATTTCAAAAGGTTCACCATCACTGACCTAGACGGTGGTGGGCTGCACCATCCAGGTGCGTGTAAGTGCATCACTGATGAGAGAGAATCTGTGATGGCACAGGATGGAACCACTAACGATGCATTTCTCAGAACGCCTCCCGTCGCTAAGCAGCTCATGACTGCACTCATCACATTCTTACGGAAGTCGCCGTGCCCTGGTCTCCGTGACGCTGTGTTAGTGGGTGTGTCTGGTCTGTTGCAGGGTCACTGAGGACGCTCTGGTCCCCATCTGCTGTGGGCTGTACGAGCTCCTCAGTGGGGTGCTCCTCATCCTGCCCGACGCGATGCTCGAGGACGTGATGGACAAGCTCATTCAGGCCGAGGTGCTGCTGGTCCTGGTGAACCACCCCTCCCCTGCCATCCAGCGAGGAGTCATTCAGGTAAGAGGAGTGTGTGGGAAGCAGAGCCTGTCCCACTGTGAGGGGGTCACTGGGGTGGGGGGGCACGGCAGCATTCTCTGCGAGAGGGGCACAGGGGCCCGGGGGAGGGACGGGTTCCTGACACAGGCGCCTTGTAATGACACAGGGGGGCAGGGCAAGAACAGGTTAGCCCTGGCGGCCAGGAGGTGGGCTCCTGGGCTCTGAGCACGGATCCATGGAAGAAGTGAGTTTGGGAGGCAAATGATTAATTTGGTTTCACACATGTCATGTCTAAGATGCTGGGGAGGGTGGGATGGAGGCCTGTGCTTAGGGTGAGTAATGTGCAAGACGTCTAGAAACGGTCTAGGCGTTGCACACCTAGGGGCCGGCAGAGAGCGCAAAGCTGCGCGCTGACATTTTCCCTTCAGAATTGGGCACAGACATTCTACGTGCACTTGACGAAGGCGGCCAGCCCACCAGGTGTCATGTTCAGCTAAAAAGCATTAAGGTCTCCAAGGTGGAGTCATCGTTAGCATTCTGTAGCCATCAGAGACAAAGCTCGTCCCCTTTTGCTCTGGAGATGGCATTGTTCTTAGCTTTCTATGTTCTATAACATGAAATTAAACGGCAACTTACAAGGGCAATAACTGTCTGATGTGTATACGCTACGTAAAGTCTTAATACATTCTTTAACTTGTCCTAATTTTCCCCTTAGCTGTTAGATGTGTATTTTAATAGAGCATCTAAGGAACAGAAAGATAAGTTTCTGAAGAATCGTGGCTTTTCCTTGCTGGCCAACCAGCTGTACCTGCACCGGGCGACTCCGGAGCTGTTGGACTGCTTCGTAGAAATGTTCTTCGGTCGACACATTGGCCCTGATGACGAGTACGTGGGTTCTTCCCTCCATTGCAATTGAGGGTCCTTTGTCCTAAATGTAAAATCTAAGAAACTCTCTCTTAACAAAAGTCCTTGGTCTTCCTTTGTATTTCATTCACTAGCTAGAGAGTAGACGGGTGAATCTGTATCTAAGGAAAGAAAGTGAGAGTGAGGATTAGGCCTCAGTGTTCACAGGGGGAGGTCCCTAACAGACAGGCCCTGTGTGATCTCAGCAGCAGATGCCAGGATCCCTGGAGAGGCCCCTCCCACCCTCGCCTTCAGGTTGTCTGGGGGCGGAGCCAGCCCCTCGCCTGGAACCCCTGGGGCACTGATGCTGAGCTCTGACCTGGGGCAATGCTGAAAGATCAGCAAACAAGCCCCAAAACAAAAACACTTTCTTCCAAACCAGGAGTTTAGCAGGAAAGTTAAACTGCGATTTCTGTCTATGATAGAAATGAGTGTCTCATTATTATTATTGTTATTACTAGAGGCCTGATGCATGAAATTTGTGCAAGGGGCTCAGCCCTCGAAGCCTCAGCAGGCCCTTGCAGCCCTGGCTTTGTCAGGAAGGTTGTTTGGCTGTTTGGTCTAATTAGCATATTAGCTCTTTATTATAGGATTATTCAGTAGACCAATCAGGCCTTGCAGACTTGCCTTATTGCAGTCAGGAGAGCGGTGCTTTTCATTTGTGCACAGCTTTGGGCTCTTTCAGAGCGATTCTGCGTTATCTCATTTGATTCTCACAACACCCTTGAGAAGAAGTGGGTAGATCTCACCACCCATATTTGACAGATAAGCAGATAAGGAAAATGGGCACAAAATGCTTGAATAGTCTCCCTCTGTGACTGAGGCAGATCGTATGGGACAAGAGGTCAAGACTTTTTGCTAGACCTCAGTTTACTAGCTCGTGTCTGTCAAATACCATGTAACATGATTATTATTTCCCTCTGCACTTGTTATCTAGATAACTAAGGGGCCGATGGATGAATTGAAGTGAGTCAATTAAAACTATGAAATCGTTTCTGTGTTTCATTTGTACAGGACAGACTTCTAACAACACCCTTTATCTTATTTTTGGAGGGGTTTATAATCTAAAAAAAGATGAACAATCCATGTTCCACAAATTTATTTTATAGCCTCAAAATCAGGTTAACAAAACAGTCCATATTGCAATCACTTTCCCTTCTTTCGTGGTTAATTGCTTCTATGTGCTCTTACCTGTGTATGATTTATTATAGGTTTGATCAGGAAGATGTGAGAAACCTGGGCCTTTTTCAGAAGTGGGCTGTCATTCCTGTCCTGGGACTAATTGAGACCTCTCTGTATGACAACACGCTCCTGCATAATGCTCTGCTACTTCTTCTCCAAATATTAAATTCGTGTTCGAAGGTAGCAGACATGTTGTTGGATAATGGTCTTCTCTACGTGCTGTGTAACACAGTAGCAGCCCTGAACGGATTGGAAAAGAAGTAAGTTTTAAATCATCATTTGAAGCTACGCCTGATAAATATTTCAGAAATGGAGAATTTCAGTAATAGGTTACATTAAAGCATCTGGTTTTCCATAATACTTTCAAAGAATTTTTTTCTGATAAAACATTAAGTAAGATTAAATGTGGAGGGGACATAGTTTCCATCATTTTCAACAAAGTTTTTTATAAGAAGATATTTATATGACTTTTTAGGTGTTTAGAACCTGAAGACAAGTTGTAAAAGTAAGTTTTGTTCCTATGGAAAATAATACAATAATTAAGAAATAATAATACTGTAATAAACTGTGGCACATACAACTGTAAACCTACTTTGGCCCCGCCCTGTATATTACCAAGCTTCCACTATAGTCTTATAAACGTTATTATGCCATCAGGAACAGGACCTTGAGGATTAGGGAAATAGTCACTTGACGACCACGCAGCTAATGTGTGTAAGTGAGATTCAGAGAGGTTAGTTATCCAAGTTCATCTCTGAGAGGCCTTCTCAGAATGTTCCTGTTCATAACTACCAACTCTCTGCCTTTGGTGTGGGCTCAGAACCTGCCTATCTGTTCCCATAGTAGCCTCTGTTAATCTGTTTTTTGGGGTTTTTTGCTTGTTTTCTTAAATATATTTTTATTGATTTCAGAGAGGAAGGGAGAGGGAGAGAGAGAGAAAAACATCAATAATGAGAGAGAATCATTGATGGGCTGCCTCCTGCACGCCCCCCACTGGGGATCGAGTCCACAACCCGGGCATTTGCCCTTGACTGGAATCGAACCCGGGACCCTTCAGTCCGCAGGTCGATGCTCTGTCCACTGAGCCAAACCAGCTAGCGTGTAACCTGTGTTTTTACACTTACCACCCTTTACATTTATCTCTTTACTTGCCTGGTTCTCTGTGAGACAGCTTTTGACTGGAGTCAGTGTGTGTCCTCACATGTCTGTTTCCAGCCCACAAGTCGTGTTGCCTGCCACAGGGTGAGCGTGGGTCAGTAGCGAGTGAATGCATGCTGGCGGAACAGAATTAACCGTTCTCTCTGCCTTAAGTGCTTTTTCTTTTTCTTTAGCATTCCTTTGAATGAATACAAGTTGCTTGCTTGCGATATACAGCAACTTCTCGTAGCTGTCACAATTCACGCTTGCAGCTCCTCGGGCCCCCAGTATTTCAGAGTGATCGAAGACCTCATTGTGTTGCTTGGGTATCTTCAAAACAGCAAGAACAAGAGGACACAAAGTAAGGTTCAGCTTTATGGAGTTTGGGGGCAGTTGTATAGTAGCCAAAAAGCTTATTTGAACCTAAGCTCTTTCCTCTTGGAAACTGTTTTGCTGAAAGTTTATGTGATGATATCTAACAGCTCTAAAAAGAAGCCTTTTTAAGGAGTAAAAATAAAAATAAAAAGTAATGCCTCTGTAATTAGTAGCTGGCAACATATTAAAAGAAGCCACTGATTTTTCTTACCAAGTAGAATTAAAAGGCTTATGTTGAATAATAATGCCCTTTAGTTTGCTTTAATGGCAAATATTAAAGAGAATATGAAACAAAAATGTGAGAATTTCTGGTTAAACTTTTACCTTATTTATTAAAAAGTTTGTTCCTTAAAGCAGTTATATAAAATGAAGTAAATGTGTGGGATGGTATTTTATAGTGACCATTTGGAAATTTGCTTTAAAATTGCTTTTAAAGACAATTTTAAAATGTTTACTACCATCAAGAACCCATGTTGATTTAAAAATTTTTTTAAATATATTTTTATTGATTTCAGAGAGGAAGGGAGAGAGAGAGAGAGAGAAACATCAATGTTGAGAGAGAATCATTGATCGGCTGCCTCCTGCATGCCCCCCCACTTGGGATGGAGCCCACAACCTGGGCATGTGCCCTTCACCGGAATCGAACCTGGGACCCTTCAGTCTGCAGGCCAACGCTCTCTCCACTGAGCCAAACCAGCCGGGGCTGATTTAAAATGTTTAATTCTGATAAAATATAGACAGTTTAGATACCGTGTAAATATAAAAATCAGAGTTGACAACCACGTAGCTTGCAGACATTGTGGTGCCTGCGTTTTCAGGCATGGCCGTGGCGCTGCAGTTCCGAGTCCTCCGGGCCGCCATGGAGTTCATAAGGACCACCGCGAACCACGACTCAGACAGCTTCACCGAGTGCTTCCAGGCACCTTCTCCCCAGCACGCGGTCTTTCCCAAGCGGAAGAGCATTGCTGGTGAGTGTTGAAATGCATTTTAGTAATGATGAAGTGTAGGCTGCCGGGCTGTCATGTGTTCCCTGCCATTCACATGTTTAAACACTATCAGTTTAGAAACTTAGGCTGTAAAGTGTGAGGAAGTGTTCCTCCCAGAAGAAGCCGCTCACTGCTTTCTTCTCTGTGCTGTTCCCATGTAATTTCCTCTGGAGCACCTGCCGCGTGCTAAGCACAGCGTTCAGTGTTGAAGATGCAATAACTTAGAAAGCAGACACAGCATCTGCCCTTGCAGAGATGATAAAAGGTGGAGAAATGCAGGGGTAGGAGCGAGACTATATCAGGGCAGCCCGCTTTCCATCAGGAGGCGGGGAAGTGTGTGAGGAGGTGAGATTTATTGTCATAAAGGACAGAAAGGAGTCAGGAAGGGAGAGGTCAGAAGGCGGGTGTCCCAGGCAGAGGGGACGGCTCACGGGAGGGAGCTGAGGCCAGAGGAAGCCAGGCTGGTCCGGAGAAGAGAAGGAAGCTGCTGTCCCACTGCCAGGTTAGCCCCGTGTCTGTCTGACTCCTGGGCACCACTGCCAGGTTAGCCCCATATCAGTCTGACTGCTGGGCATGTGCTTCCACTCATCCCAGCACCCAGGGAACAAGGCACCGGTTCCTCCCCTCTGTGTGGTAGACATCTTTCCATAGACATATGTATAGAAAGAATACACAGATATGCCTTGTTTAACAAGTGCATAATCTGTTATATTGATTTGCCGTGACCATCTTTCCTAACTTTTACCAATCAACAAAGGTGTTATTGCTTTTTTACTTTTCTGTTTTTGCTATTATAAACAGGGCAGCAATATACATTTTTTTATTTGCTTCATTTTTTGTCTCAAAGGTGACTCTACCCACCAAAATGTAATAACTAAAAATACCAATTACCTAAAAGAGTAGACAATCTAAAATGCTATTAAAATATTTAAATATCTTACAGGGGGAGTCATTAGAACTTATCATATTTTAGTCATGTGTAAGTAGTGTTTCTAGAGGCTCTTTATGGAAATTGATCTGTGTTTTCATAATCTCAAACAAAGGTTCAATTCCGGTGAAGGGCTGCGCTCTTCCTCACCTCCCGAGGCGCCATTTTCGTTCCTATGGTCACCTCCCGATGCCCTCCTCCTCCCCTGCGTTCAGGCGAGACTCCTCCCCCCCAGGCTCTCCCGGATCCGCTCCCTGGGTGGCACCTCTCGGAGCAGGTGCAGTAACGCTGCTGAATGCCAGGTCTCCTGTCCACCTGGGGAAACGTTTCCCGGGAAATGCTCTTGGGATTGAATTCAAGCGACACATATGCAGCAGATCGTTCAAAGCAAATCACTGGAATGATACTCACCTTTCTGATCTCCTCACCTTCATTTGACTGATTTCTGCTGTCACTATATACACTTTCAAAACTATTTTATCAAGTTCAGCCGTGGCAATCATCCGGAAATAGTAATGTTCTTACTAAAACACAATGTGCTTGATAAATCTGTTGATGATTTTAGAATACGAGGAAGTGCGACAGTATTGGAAAATACTTTGTCAAAACATTCTGAACTGCTTGTATGTGCCCTTCTAATTCTTGGAGTTTTTCAGGAAACTCAAATTTTGCCAAACGATAGCCACCCTCCTCAGCTAGGCCACCTGCTTCCGCGTCCTTACTTAGGATTCTGAATCAGAAGTACTGTCGCACTTCTTCAAAGAGGGGAAGCACCACTTTCTCTTAATCACTCTTTCCTTTGTGCAAATTAACTTTGTATTAAATGAGATCTTTTCATGTTCTGATGATCAGAAAGTTGCAGCAAAACTAGCTTCTCGGATCTTGTTAACTCTGGCATCTGCTGTTTTAATTGATACATTTGAAGGTCCTTGGAAATGTCCCCTTGCCCACACGGACCCCTTTCTGATGCGCATGCGCTCGGTGGCGAGCGATGAACTTCACGTGATGATACAGCGGAGGATGAGCCAGGAGAGCCCGGTGCAGGCGAGCGAGGCCGAGCTGGTGCAGAGGCTGCAGAGACTCATCGTGCTGGCGGTTAACAGACTTATTTACCAAGGTGAGTGTTATTCTATGTTACACATATAATGTAACATCTAGAGCAGCCACTAAAAGCTGTGTGAAGAAATACACTCAGAAGCACTATAGATAAGTCAAAATGAGATTCTAAAAAAAAAAAAAATGTTCAAATAATCCCAAGAAGGCAGGAAAAAAATACACATCACTAGAAAAACAATACATTCAAGATTTTTTAAAAAATATATATATTTTTATTGATTTCAGAGAGGGCGAGGGAGAGAGAGATGGAAACATCAATGATGAGAGAATCATTGATCAGCTGCCTCCTGCACGCCCCACACTGGGGATCAAGCCTACAACCCAGGCATGAGTACTAACCGGGAATCGAACCCAGGACCCTTCAGTCCGCAGGCCAACGCTCTATCCACTGAGCCAAAGCAGCTAGGGCAATACAATATCTTTTTTAAAAGACTTTTCTAATTTATATTTGGGGCACCTGGCCCTCAGGCTAACTCTGAAACTGACCCACTGTTCTCCCTGGCACCACATTGAATGGGTAGCATGCGAGAGAAACCGCTCTGCACGTCCACCTGCTGTAAGCATCATGTGTGATTGGTCCAAGAACCTCATGGCTTTAATGATTTCATAGTTTAGTTCATCTTCATTAGTAAAGTAAATCTTTAATTTAGAATTGCATGGCTTATATGCGTTTAAATTTTGACACTGTTTTAAGTGAGATCATTTTCTCTATGTATTCAAGTAATACACTTACACGTTTATATCATGACAACTGAATCAGTAATTACATAGAGTATTTTTACCAGCATCATTACATTTGTAATGGCTAGGTGCCGGTGATTTAACTGATTTTTTATTCTTTTTTTAAATTCAGAGTTTAATCCAGATGTTGTTGCCATTTTGAGTACTCCAGAAAATGCCACTCAGAGCAAGACCTCAGCTTCCCAGACTGAAATTTCTGAAGAAAATAGTCATCGTGAACAGATTTCCGTTTTCAATCCATTTCAGAAGGAAATACTGACATACCTCATAGAAGGATTCAAAGTATCTGTTGTAAGTAAATTAATTAAATGGGGCATGTTTATTCACACAAAAAGAGTAGAGCTTTTTTTTTTACTTTGTTTTTATTGCTGACACTATTGCAGATGTCCCCATCCCCCCCGCTTTGCCCACATCCACGTAGCCCCCTTCCCTCTGGCCATCACACCTCACCGTTGTCTGTGCCTGTGGGCTATGCATAGACTAGTATGTTCTTTGGCTAATCCCTTCATTTTGTCATCCAGTCCCCTTGTGGCCCTCCCCTCTGACAGCTGTCGGTCTGCTCCATGCATGCATGCCTCTGGATCTATTTTGTTCATCAGTTTATTTTGTTCATGAGATCTCACATCTAAGTGAGGTCATGTGGTGTTTGTCTTTCTCTGACTGACTATGTCACTTAGCATAATAATCTCCAAGTCCCTCCATGCTGTTGGAAAAGATAAGAGTTCCTTCTTCTCTACAGCTGGTCAATTCCTGGGTTCTCACGTTTTTTATCCGTCCATCCTCAGTGGGCATTTGGATTGCTTCCACCTTTTGGTTATTTGAACAAAGGTGTACGCCCACCTCTTTTAAACACTGTTGTACGGTTGTGTATGTCTTTCTAATTTAGACTGTATTTAGAAACCTAGAATAAAACTGGTTCGGACTGTGTTGAGGTTAGTATATTATTACTTTAAAAGTCAGATCCTAATTCATTTCTGTTTCGGTTTTAGGGTTCAAGTAAACCCAGTGGTTCCAAGCAGCAGTGGGCGAAGATCGTGTGGTCTTGTAAGGATACCTTCCGCATGCAGCTGGGGAGACTGCTCGCCCACATCCTGTCCCCAGCCCACCCTTCCCAGGAGAGAAAGCAGATTTTTGAAATAGTTCAGGAGCCAAATCATCAGGAAATACTACGAGACTGCCTTAGCCCATCCTTGCAAGTAAGAATCAGTATTTCATACGAAAAAACTGTGGGTGAAACGTCCAATTGCACAAAACAAGAATTGAAATTAAACTGTATTTTCATGCCAAACATTGTAAGTGTAGTTTTCTTACCAAGTGGCACCTGAGGTCTTTCTTCAGATGCCCTCCACCGGCCTCACCCGGATCTGTTCGTTCCCCATTCTTTTTAGTGCTTAAGTGAAGGTCTGTACATAAGTTCCTGCAAGGAACTAGAATCATTAAATGATTGATCAGAGGATGTTAAAATGAGTTATTAGAAACAACTTCAGTGGCTATTCAAGGTGAATAAAAACATTTCTGGTAGTTTTTCAAGATGATTTTAGAATGTCATTGAATACTAAATGGAAATATTTTCAGTTAATTAAGAACCTTGCCTCTAAGACAGACGTGCAAATACTCCAGTCAGTTACATTCCTCTTTATTTGCCAACTCTCCAGGCCTTTTACTGGGAGAGCATCTGCTCCGTTTCCTCTCTGGGTCGGGTGGCAGCTGTCTCCCGATTCTTTTAAAATGTCGCATAGGATGAGCTCTGCTATTCCCGTCCTGCACATGTTCATCTCCTGCTTCTAGGAAGTGGCAGGATGTGAGGCAGCATGTTAATGTACACACCACCCAGCATGTGAGAGTTTCCAAACCCATGTGTTGACATTTAATACTATTCACAGTTAGAATTCGAGCGGTATTTGTATTAATGCAAATTCTTAAAGTAAAATTCTGCATATTTAACTTGTTGGCACACGTAATGTCTAAATAACACACAGTGTACAGGTAGCAATGGGGTGTAACTTCTAAATCAGTGGTTCTCAACCTTCTGGCACTTTAAATACAGTTCCTCATGTTGTGACCCAACCATAAAATTATTTTCGTTGCTACTTCATCACTGTCATGTTGCTACTGTTATGAATCATAATGTAAATGTCTGATATGCAGGATGGTCTTAGGTGACCCCTGTGAAAGGGTCGTTCGACCGCCAAAGGGGTCGCGACCCACAGGTTGAGAACCGCTGTCTAAAGCATGGAAGGGCCGACCCAAAAAATCATGCGTCAGAGCTTGGTGTGGGCTCACGCCGTGCAGGACAGTCGCCTTTGCCCTGAGTAGCAGCTCTAATTTGCTCTGAGGGGAACTAAGAAAGGTTGTCCCTTATCCTAAGCTTACTTCCTGTATTTCTCTAGCGAATCCTCTCCAGAATTCTTTCCCCACGATAAAAGCCTGCTTGCCGCCTTTTCTTATCCTTTTTCTCCCTCCCTCCTTCTCCCTCTTTCTCTCTCCCTTCCTTCCTTTTCCTCTCTTTTTTTTATCTTTTACAATGAAAATTTTTAAGCATACTAAGAAAAGTAGAATAATATAATGAATACTATATAACCATCACGTAGATTTAACAATTGTTAATATTTTTATCTTTATCTTCTCCTGAAACATTTTAAAATAAACCATAGAAGTCATGCCATCTTTCAAAAGGCATTTTCTCACATATAATCATAACATTATACGTAACAAAATTGGCATACTCCCTAATGTCATCAGATATCCAATACAGAATCACATTTTTTCAGTTGTCCCCAAAATGTCTTTTTTTAAAGCTCATTTATTCCAGCCATATCTAACCAAAGAAACCTAGCACTCTAATTTAATTTAACTACTGTTCAATAATTTAACTGTAAGAAGTAAAAATTCTGTATGACTGAAAAGAATGCATTCCTTTGTTTTTCCAGCATGGAGCCAAGTTAGTTTTGTATCTGTCGGAGCTGATCCATAATCACCCGGAGGAGCTGACTTGGGAGGAACTGGACGCGGCCCAACTGCTTATGAGCGCGTTGCAGGCGTGTGGCCACAGGGGCCCCCCTCCCAGCGCGGCCGCAAAGCCAGAGCTGCTCCGAGTCATCAGAGAGGTGAGTCGGCGAAACAGCGCGTGTCCTTAGGAGGTCCCACTGGCCGTGATGAAAGGGCGCTGGGAGCTTGTTTTCCATTGGAGAGTGTCAGTGAGGATGGATTTGAGATACTTGCTTTCTGTATGTTGCTTTTTTACCACGAGAGAGCAAACAGGCTCATGGAAGGAATTTTCTATCCTCTGTGGTCACCGTCATCTGCTACCAGTAGCGTTCAGTGAAGGGAAAACCTTCACATCGACAAGCGATTGTTGAAGAACCGGCCTTGAGTCATGGGTTCTTTAATGAAAAGACAAAATCAGGAAGTAAGCACCTGTGCAAACCCACCAGGTTAGGCAGCCCTGGTTAACTCCTCTACCCTCACTCCTCTGCCCACCCCGTGTGGAGACCAAGGGGAATGAGCGCATCATCGAAGGAGCTGATGTCTTCTCCTGTTCTGGTCTCCTGAGGCCAGTGCTTCTCTTGTGTTAGCTTGGTTTTACAAGTAGTTCATTGGGTTCTGTGCCAATGTTAAATGATAAAGAATAAATTTTACATCATTTCTTTTAGGAACAAAAGAAATATGAAACTGAAGAAGGTGTGAATAAAGCCACCTGGCAGAAAACAGTTAAAAATAATCAACAAAGGTAGGATTTTAAGTGTTGTAAAGTCATGTCTTTTAAGAATTCATTAGATTTCACATATACTTTTAGCTGTTTGTTTTCTTAAATTTTATTTTTTCCATCACCATTCATCCCCTCTACGCCCTCTTCCACCTCCACCCCCTCCCCGGCCATCACCACACTGTTGTCCATGTCCGTGAGTTCTCTCTCTCTTTTTCTTTTTTACTCAATCCATCCCCGACCCAGCACCGTCCCCCTCTCCCACCAGAGCTGTCTGCCTGCTCTCTATCTATGAGTCTGTCTCTGTTTTGCTTGGTAGTTCAGTTTGTTCAGTAAATTCCACCTATCAGTGCAATCATAGGTGGCTATTGTATATAACACTGGTCTTTCTCTGACTGGCTTATTTCACGTAGCATGATACTCTCCAGGTCCATTCACGCTGTCGCTAAGGGTAAATTTTCCTTTCTTTTTATGGCAGAGTAATATTCCATTGCGTAAATGTACCACAGCTCTTTTCCCTACACATTTCACGTTCCACGTGTGCTTAACTTATGGGCAATTTCGTTTGTTCAGTCTCTTTCAGCGTCTCGATTCCAAATCAAAGGAGATATCTAAAACAGCCGCAGACATCACCCAGGCAGTGTCTCTCTCCCAAGGAATTGAGAGGAAGAAGGTGATCCAGCACATCCGGGGGATGTACAAGGTCGACCTGAGCGCCAGCCGCCACTGGCAGGAGCTGAGTCAGCAGCTGACGCACGACAGGTGCGCAGAGGGAGATGGGAGACTTCTCTTCCATGGTAGTCTTTGTACGATGGATCTGTATTCCCGAGTCGAATTATATAAATAGTTTGGGGTTTTTCTTTTTCTTTTTTTAATAGTTGGGCTTTTAACTGAATAGACTAGCATTTTACGTACTGAATTATACAATAATTTTTTTAAAGCTACAAGCACTTCAGGTTGCCACTTAAGACCTTCTTTTCCTTTGACTAACAGAGCCGTCTGGTATGACCCCACCTACTACCCCACTTCCTGGCAGCTGGATCCCACAGAAGGGCCGAATCGAGAGAGGAGGCGTTTGCAGAGATGCTACCTAACTATTCCCAACAAGTACCTCCTGAGGGACAGGCAGAGGCCGGAAGGTAACGGTGCTTCCGGCCCGGCTGTGAGTAGACGGCCAGCTGTGGTCTTCGGGGAAAGATGACATGCGCTCTTTTCCTCACAGGCGTGGTCAGACCGCCCCTCTCTTACCTCTTCGAAGACAAAACTCACTCTTCTTTCTCTTCTACCGTAAAAGACAAAGCTGCAAGTGAGTCTATCAGGTAACTTTGACTCCATGAGCCGTTTTTGCTTCTGGTAGAGGAGTTAATGATTCCCATAGCCTGTTGTAGTACTTATCGCTCTGTTTTAGACAGTGCTGTGGCTTTAGGAGAGCTCCCAGACAGGGCTCAAGAGAGGACGAGGTTGGAGGCCGGAATCCAAAAGGGAAAGACAGCTTGACAGGAAGGAGCCCAGGACTTGTGTCCTCGTGCTCTGGCCCTTGTTTGCACACGGATGCCTCTGTACTCACCTGTCCTGACAGCCTGTGAAATGGGCAGCGCTGCCGCGGCATCCACAGGTCGTCAGTGCAGTGATGACAGGTTCAGATGCTGGGCCCGCGCTCTCCAGCTTTCTGATCGTGGGCAAGTTACTCACCTCTCCCTGTCCGTTTCCTTACCTGTTGTTCCGTGAGGAAGGTGGTAACGCCAGCATAGCTTAGCATCGCCGAGTAGTGATGCGTCAGTTATTGTCATGCCCATTTTATAGACGGAAAACTGAGACTCAGAGAATGTAAGTGCCTTGACTAAAGAAGAGAGGAACTTTTGTGACTCTAAATCCTGTTTTTCCTAGAAACTAGACTTTTCTTTTTTTTTTTTTTTTTTTTTTTTTTTTTTTTTTTAAAGGAAACAGTATCTTTTTTTTTTTTCTTTTTTTTTTTTATATATTTTATTGATTTTTAACAGAGAGGAAAGGAGAGAGATAGAGAGTTAGAAACATCAATGAGAGAGAAACATCGATCAGCTGCCTCCTGCACATCCCCCACTGGGGATGTGCCCGCAACCCAGGTACATGCCCTTGGCCGGAATCGAACCCGGGACCCCTCAGTCCGCAGGCCGACGCTCTATCCACTGAGCCAAACCGGTTCTGGCAAAACTAGACTTTTCTTATGTGTTTGAAGTATCAGAGGCATGAACCAATGTTTGCTTATTTACTGGAAAATATAAAATATTCAAGTCTCTTTTCAGTAACTGAATCCTGTATTCTGCCTACAGGGTATAGGGATTATTAGCCTTTCCTAAAAGTTTCCATCACTTTTCTCCTCTACTAGAATGTTAAAGAAAGAGATAATATTTTTACGAGGGTTTTGACAAGACGTCTTGTACTTGAAACTTGTCTGCTTTGCTGAAATCTTTTCCTAGATAGAATAAAGCTTATACTTTCTAGAACTGGTCAAAGCATTCATAGTGATTTTAAATGTATTTTGACAGAGTGAATCGCAGGTGTATCAGCGTCGCCCCGTCTAGGGAGACAGCTGGCGAGTTGTTATTGGGTGAGTCACATTTTGGAGAGTTTTTCTCAGACTCACCTGCCTTGTTCCATTTGTGATCAGTGGAAGCATTGTTTTGGCCACTGCCATTAAAGGAGTTAAATTCTCTCTAACATCACGTAGGTTATTCTGCCTTGACATTGTGTATAATGCATGGACTCATGGGTGTGAAGGAATGGCAGCATTTTAATTTTTATAAAGCTGACTTTCTTCATGAGTATACATTTTTTTTTAAAATATATTTTATTGATTTTTTACAGAGAGGAAGGGAGAGAGATAGAGAGTTAGAAACATCGATGAGAGAGAAACATCGATCAGCTGCCTCCTGCCCATCTCCTACTGGGGATGTGCCCGCAACCCAAGTACATGCCCTCGACCGGAATCGAACCTTGGGACCCCTCAGTCCGCAGGCCGACGCTCTATCCACTGAGCCAAACCGGTTTCGGCATGAGTATACATTTTTATATTTAACTAGAAGCCCGGTGCACAACATTCGTGCACTGGGAGGGAGCAGGGGGATCCCCTCAGCCCAGCCTGTGCCCTCTCGCAGTCCGGGACCCTCGGGGATGTCCACCTGCCACAGAGGCAGGAGAGGCTCCCGCCACCACCGCTGCGCTCGCCAGTTGTGAGCCCGGCTTCTGTGAGAAGTGCACTGACCACCACGGGGCAGCTCCTGTGTTGAGAATCATTCCTTTTATTTTATATATGATCGAATTCCCACAGCAACCCTGTGAAATAGAGTCCTCCCTCACCCCCATCTTTTGATAAGGTCACTAAGACACAGAGAGCCTGAGCAACTTGCCGAGATCTTGCGGATGCTGTTCACAACTAGAGGTCGAGTGTCAGGAACTATTTCTGGGTGATGGCCTCCGATTCAGGCCACTGGCTCCAAAGGTCATGCTTTTTACCATACAAGGTAATGGTGCAATACGTCTTTAAACTCACATGCAGTTATGTTCTGCAGGTAAATGTGGAATGTATTTTGTGGAAGATAATGCTTCTGATACAGTTGAAAGTTCGGTGAGTAGACGCTTAAGTTTGCACTAAATTCACACAAATTCCAAAAATGTATAAATTCAGTATCACCGAAAAGCAGGTAGAACTATTAGAGCTCATTTATTGTGACTTTATGTGTCGATTTATCTGAGGTGAACATATTTTATGAAAGGCAGTTCTAAAAAGTATTTTAAACTTGATAGTAGATTCTGCTGGCTCATGCTCAATTTTCTTTAACCTAAAACTGCTCTGAAAAATAAAGTATTAAAAAATCAAGTCTATTAACTAAAAAAAAAGCCTAATTTTTATTCAGCATTTTGAAGTGTGTGGTAGAGGATTTTCAGAGAATCTCATCTACCATATTGCATTTTGATATTTTTTAAGAGACTAAAATTAAAATGATTATTCATATTTCATGCAAAGCGGGTACTTCCATCTCTCTCCTTTGCCCAGAGCCCTCAGGGAGAATTGGAACCAGCGTCCTTTTCCTGGACGTACGAGGAAATCAAAGAAGTCCACAAGCGCTGGTGGCAGCTGAGAGACAACGCCGTGGAGATCTTCCTGACCAACGGCCGGACGCTGCTGCTGGCCCTGGACAGCACCAAGGTGGGTGGGCTGCCCTGCGGCAGACGCTCTGCGAGTTCATGGCACCGGGTACTGCTCATCGCCCTCAAGTCTAACTGATCTAAACTTCCATGCACTGTTTCTGAAATCAAATCAAGATTGCCTTATTTCTCAGTCCTAATCAAAGTAAACCCTAGATTTTTGTACTCCCAAACTGTTAAATCCTGATTTCTCAAAGGGACTGTGATGAATGAATGAATGGGTGGATGACCAGCCTAACGTAGTTTAAACTTGAAAGTAGATTTCCCGTCTGACAAGCCCTCTCTGGACCCCCACAGCCTTCAGCTACGGTGGCTGCCTCCGTTACAGAGAGCCTCTGGGAGGAAGCTGTGTGGGCTTGCCGCCTCCAGGTCCTCCCGGGTCCTCCCCGGTTCTCCGTGGGAAGCTCCCGCTCATTTCCTCCTCCCACCCTCTCGCTCTGCTCAGCTCCCAGGGACCTCGAGTTGCTGGCCCTGTGCTCCTGCTCCATGTCCTCAGCTGACGGGCCTCCAGCAGCATTGGACCCGGCTGATTAGTCTCTTCTTAATGAGAAGCCCCTTCCCCACTGGGCTGTTTTCTTCTCCCTGCGCGCAGGTTCGCGACGACGTGTACCACAGTATCCTGACCAACGACCTCCCCAACCTTCTGGAATACGGCAACATCACCGCGCTGACCAACTTGTGGTACACCGGGCAGATTACTAACTTTGAATATCTGACGCACTTAAACAAACACGCCGGCCGATCCTTCAACGACCTCATGCAGTACCCAGTGTTCCCCTTCATCCTGGCTGACTACGTGAGCGAGACCCTCGACCTCGGGGACCCGTCTGTCTACAGGTAACAGGAACACCCCTTTCAGCTCCATCCATGTGCTGTTTATTTCATTAAAGCTTTTATCGCAGGAATTTTCAAACGTGCACAAAATTGAATGAAAATGGAATAAACCGCCATATGTCCATCATCCCAACTCAACAATTAGGAAGACGTTTGCCAAACTTACATCATCTCTTTTTTTTTTCTTTTTATGTGAGACAAATGGCAGGCCTCTTGTTCTGTCCCTCCTGTGGCCTTCAGTCCATATCTCCTAGGAAAAAGGTGGAATGTTTCTTACCTAACCTCAGTGCCATTATCACAGCTCAGAAAATTATCCATTTTCATGGCATCATCTCATATCCAGCCCATTTCAGATGTCCCCTCGTGGTACTCGAGGCATCCTTTGGGAGTTGATGGACTCAAATCAGGCCCGCTGTCACCTTTGGTGGCAATGTCTGTGAGACGGACACGGTGTTTCTCGTGATCTGCTAATCAGATAGCAGGATGCTTATTTCAGTGAGTGCACTCTGCATCTCAGCTTGGCCATTTTAAGTGTGTAGTTTCTTCAGTTTTTACTAAGTAACCTCATAATTATGTGACATCTCCTCATGGTCATATTTCCTGTCCAAACTGCCCTTCGTGCCTCACTGCCTAACTGGGCGTGGAGTCTGGGAGATGGGGAGAGGAGCCCCCAGTTGCCACGGCAGCATCCGTCGCAGTCCTGGAGGAAGAGGGCGGGGCAGGGAGGGAGGGATGGCCGTGCTGTTCTTGTAGTGCTTACTCCTAAGTCAGGAATTGCTGAGACCCGTAGGGCCTGCTTAGAAAGTTCTCCCCTAACGTGTATGAAACCATGATTTTGAATGGCGACTGTTAGTTGCCAAGCAGCAAGTGTAAGCACTAAACTGAGGACCGAGTGCTCTGTAGGTCACTTACGCACTTGAGGGTGCAGACCTCTGGGCAGCTGGATCCTGGCAGCATCAGGTGCCGTCTAGTCCCACCCTCTCTCCCTCTAGAAACCTCTCCAAGCCCATCGCCGTGCAGTACAAAGAGAAGGAAGATCGCTACGTGGACACATACAAGGTGGGTTCTGTTTTCCCTAATTTTTAATAAATGAAAACTGGAGCTTTGTTTTAAAGAGTTGTGTTTTACTTGTGTTTAGAAATTTTAAACGTATAGTATTGATTTTTCTGTTTTTCACGTCTTTGTACTTTGATTGACAGACAACTGGAAATCATTATATGATTTTAAATATTAGTCTGTCTCAATTCTCTGAAAACATTTTACCCAGAAAACGTACACTTATTAGAGTGGCATAAGTTGGGAGCTAGTACTCCATTGTTATATTGAAATATATAAATAATTATATTCCTTATAAAAATCACAAAGATTTCCAGGGACACTCTATGCCCTGGGGTTATTTCTGTAACAATATCAGTGTATTTATGATGTACCGTAATCTCTCATTGTGCATAGTCAATTATGCATTACTTTATTAACAGAAATTAGCAGGTTTTTGTTGTTGTTGTTGTTGTTGTTAACCCTCGTCCGAGAATATTTTCTCCATTGATTTTTAGAGAGAGTGGAAGGGAAGAGAGAGAGACGGAGGGAGGAAGAGGGGAGGGTGCAGACTGGGAGGTGCCTCCAGGTGGTCAGGCAGCAGCCGGGCCCCGGAGGGCACCCCAGACACTCAGGTGGCTGAGGTCGGAACACGAGGGAGGGCAGCGTGGAGAACGGGCACAGGGCTGGCAGGGAAGGGCTGTGAAGCCACGCAGGGGGCTTGGTGGCCAGTGTCTGGTTCCCTGTGTCCCTCAGTACTTGGAGGAAGAGTTCCGCAAAGGAGCCCGCGAGGACGACCCGCTGCCGCCCGTGCAGCCCTACCACTACGGCTCCCACTACTCCAACAGCGGCACCGTGCTGCACTTCCTGGTCCGCATGCCGCCCTTCACCAGGATGTTCCTGGCCTACCAAGGTGAGCCCTGGCCGGTGCTGGAAAGGCAGGCTGCTTGGCAGAGGACACTGGGATACCTCCTGGGAATGTCTTCATGCCAGTCAAACCGCAGGAAACGAGTTCTGTCTGTTCCTTTGACAACATTCTCTTCTAAAACCTGCCACAGCCAGATCATCTTGCTAATGTCTCAAATGTTAGCTTCAAATTAAACATGTCGAAATTTATAAAACGCAAGTCACTTTAAAGAATTAAGATGTAATTCATATACCATAAAATTTACCCCTTTTACTCTTTAAAAATGTATGCGGTTCTCTTTTTAAAGATATTCAACTTAATAATTATTTTAGATCACAGTTATCTTTGAACCCTAAAGGGGAATATGTTGTGGTAGTTTATTACAAATAACTGCTAAATAAATAATAGGAGAGCCACATCGCCACCTTCACCTGGTAACTTTCTAGTTAATAACCCTCTGCCTCCGCTGGCATTGTAAGTGGCAGCTGCAGGCCTGAAGGCGAATAGCTCGAGGCGAATGGATTTGTGTGCAAACGGGGACACATTCCCCTGTCAGTTTCTAATGAGAACCATGGTGTTACTCACATGCACCCTCTTGCAGGAATGACTGTCTCCTTGGTCTATACAAGGGCTTTCTTATGTTTGTCCCCTGTGAGTGCACAGGACAGCTGTTCAAGCACGTGAGGGTATTGCCCTGACCCTCTCTGCCTCCCAGTGTCTGTCCCGGGCTAGTTATCCTTAGTTAGTTTGACATCAGGCCAAGAGGTTCCTATGTGCAAGGTCTTACCCCATTTTTTCCAGAGTGAGTTAGTGAACATTTAAGTGACCCTCCCAACTCCCTGAGAATAAGGAAATGTCTGTAAACCTAATTCTTCGCAGATTTTATTTAGTGGCAGGCAGTGCTGACTGACCCAACAGACCAGGTAAGAAAGGAGTAGAAGGAATAGGAAATGCGCAGGCGTGGGGAAGGAGTTGGCACCTCTTGGTAAAATGTGCCTCGCTTGATGCTGAGACCAGTCCGTGATAGTTTCCAAATGAAAAAGTGCTCACGTTTCAGCCAGTTCAGAGGAGTTTTAGACGGAACGTAGGGCCCCTGAGAAGCGTTCGCCCCGCTGTCTCCAGGGCTGCCTTCGGCGCTGCTCCTGCTCAGGGCCGACCCTCAGCCAGGGACGCAGTGCAGAGCTCAGCTCTGGAGTGTGAACAGTCTGCACCAGGAAAACTTAGCGAGGAGAGAGTGAGAGCATCTAAAGAGAAGGAAGAAAAAGTAGTCCTAACAATTAGAGGCAAAGGAGTAATTTTGCTTCCTGATGGGGAAAGGTTATTTTATCCACTTGAACTTTAATTTTACTTCCTTATTATTCACTCATTCCATAAACAAACTGTTACTGAGTACCTAGTACATGTTAGGTATCGCTGATACCCCAGGTCCCTGCTCTTATGGAAATTTTATTCCACTTGGGTAGACAGTCATCAATTAAACAAATGCTAGAAACTCATCTAGTTTTATGTATTATGAAAACAATACAGATTTTAAATAATATAATACGGTCTCAAATTATGTATAGAAATACTTATTTTCAAGAATAAATGAATAACCTCTTAAACTATAGGTAAGCAAAATGAACATCATTTTACTAGTAATCTTTTTGAAGTGGCGAAATAAATTACGTCAGGCTTCAAATGGAGTCAGGTCTCTGTGTCTTAGTTCTTACTTTTATTTCTTTACAGATCAAAGCTTTGACATCCCGGACAGAACCTTCCACTCCATGAACACGACCTGGCGCCTCTCCTCCTTTGAGTCCATGACTGACGTGAAGGAACTGGTCCCGGAGTTCTTCTATCTCCCGGAGTTCTTAGTCAACCGAGAAGGTATAACGGGATCATTTCTAGTTTATGTGTTTGAGCATTTGTGCTTATTTTATAATTTTCCAAAAATAAAAATAGCTGTTTTAAGTCCTAAAATTTGAGTCCATAAGTAAGAGAAATACCTTATTAAGTACATGATTTTATTTCCAAATCAGCTTGAGGATTTTAAGTATTTTATAGGACTAAATATATCTGGAAAACTGTGACTTTGAGCTATTAAAATTCTTTGTAAACATGTATTTTAATTTTGTTACAGAAATTTTTTTTTCAGATTACCAATGTAATTTTAGATTACAAGGTAATTTTAAAAAATGAGTCATGAATTTATTGAAAACACAATGTTAATTAACCAAAATCTCAGTGATTTTTATGAGGAATGATAGTGTATAAGTAAAAGACTCTAACCAGAAATCTCTATATATAAAAGGCTAATATGCAAAGTGTCCCCCCAGGAGTTCAACAGGGAGACTGAGAGTTTGATCGCTCACTATGATGTGCGCTGACCACCAGGGGGGGCGTGGAACAAAGGAAGGCCCTGATCAGCCCTGATCGCCAGCCAGGCCTAGGGACCTTCCCATGCACGAATTTTGTGCACTGGGCCTCTAGTATCTAATAACAAAAAGGAACACTAGAGGATAGAATTAACAGATTAGTTAACCCCCTGAGAGGCATTTGGGGCTGCTTCTAATGACTTAATTTCATGTTGTTATGTGACCTTTAGGAAGATGTGAAGGTGAGAGTTATCTCTTTAGGGCAGTTAGTGTTGGGCCGATTCCTGCAGAATCTCACTCCATACTCGCTGTCTGGAGTGTTTGAGCATGATGAGTAAACCCCCACTCCGCGTCCCGGGGGCACGTTTCCTGTGCTGCCACGTGAGGAACGTCGCAGTGAGGCCAGCGCCTGCCGGTGGGGCCTGCCTGTGGCTTTCAGGTTGGGGCTCCGACTTAACTCCACTGCCTGTCCTCTCTGTCCGTCGCTTCTCGTGTGTGAGTTCCAGTTTCGGTGGCTGCATAACAAAGAACCCGCACACGTAGCGGCTCAGAGCAACAGCCTTTGTTACCCGTCACAGTCTGTCTGTCCGTGTGGCTCTGTTGTTGGGTGAGTGAGTGACGAGCGTCCGTGTCCTGTCCTCTTTGCTGCTCCTTTTCCTGGTTAGAGTGTCGGCCACCATTCCTGTGAGCTCTCAGGACCGCTCAGTGCCCACAAAGCGTGCTCTGGGGGAGACACACGTTAAGATTAGTCTTGTTTTTAGGTTTCGATTTTGGAGTGCGGCAGAATGGTGAGCGGGTGAATCACGTCAACCTGCCGCCGTGGGCACGGAACGACCCGCGTCTCTTCATCCTCATCCACCGCCAGGCTCTGGAGTCGGACCACGTGTCCCAGAACATCTGCCAGTGGGTGGACCTGGTGTTCGGGTACAAGCAGAAAGGGAAGGCGTCCGTCCACGCCATCAACGTGTTCCATCCCGCGGTAAGCGATCTGAAAGGAACCTGCACTTACGTAGAGTAAGGTAGAGCCTGAGTGTTTGCAGGCCAGCTGGTGTCTGTAAAATGCCTACGTTATCAGAGAGAATTGGCAGTGACACTGAACTGTTAGAACCTAAATAACCCTCTCGAACCTACCAATATTGTCTGTTAACTTCATTTCTGTGCTGATCAGCATCAATCAGTCAGGATGCAGTATTCTCGTCCATCCCTTCAGAAACTCACTTTCTAATCTCAGCGTCTCAGAGTCGTTTCCATGGAAACAGGAGAGGAGCCAGGCCGGCGTGGCGAGCAGAGCACGTGTTGCTGGCCTTCGGTGTTGCTGCCGATCTGGCTTCACACAGGCCTGCCTCCCCTCCCCTTCACCTTTCAGACGTATTTTGGGATGGATGTCTCTGCGGTTGAGGATCCGGTGCAGAGGCGAGCGCTGGAAACCATGATCAAGACCTACGGCCAGACGCCTCGCCAGCTGTTCCAGGCGGCCCACGTGAGCAGGCCGGGGCCCAGGCTCAGCCTCGAGGGAGAGCTGCCTGCGGCCGTGGGGCTGCTCGTGCAGTTTGCCTTCAGGGAGACCCGGGAGCCGGTCCGAGAAGCCCCCCACCCGGTAGGCCGTGTGGAAGGGACGGTCACAATGAGCAGGAACCCACGTGTGCTTTGGCCTTCCCGGGCTATGATGAGAGCAAGTGTTGCCTCTTAAAGTAGGAAGTGGGTGCAATTTTCACTTTGCAATAGAGAAATAAAGCAAGAAAACCTTAGAAGGAAAATAAGTCCTAATCGTCCACTCTGCTCTTCATTGCGAAGGCAGCGTAAGCGGGGAGACGTGGATGGGAGTCCACAGGGGCTGCCGAGGGGATCCCAGGAAGTGAGGAGGGCGAGGTCCGGGGGACCTCGGGCTGGGAGCCAGGTTGCTTTCTCTTACTTTGTTTAGACTTTAAATTAGGAGTAATCTATATGTACTACCTCTTTAAAAATCATACCTTTTCTTGTTTGGTTTAGAGCCCTTTGTCGTGGATAAAAGGCCTGAAGTGGGGGGAGTACGTGGGCTCCCCGAGTGCCCCGGTGCCCGTGGTCTGCTTCAGCCAGCCCCACGGGGAGCGACTGGGCTCCCTGCAGGCGCTGCCCACCAGGGCCATCTGCGGCCTGTCCCAGAACTTCTGCCTTCTGGTGACCTACAGCAAAGAGCAAGGTAAAAGAAGCGGACGTCACCCGTGCCGTGCGTGGGTTTGAGTGTCCAGGTCATCTGAGCTGATATTGTTTCGTCTCTAAGTTCTCTGAGTCCTGGGTGAACACTGATCCGATCTGTGGTGATGTAGCACGAAGCAGGAATCAAACATAGGCTACATGAAACAAGTGGGAGTTGGATGCAGTGCCATTGGGAACGAGGGGGAGTTGAAGGTACAAGAATAAGCGGCTCTGCTCACAGATGGAAACTTTATCGATAATTTAGTGAAAATGTTCCCTTTGAGGCCCTTGAATCCCGGAATAGATACACTTACGTGACCATCAAATCTGTTTCTCAAATGTAAACAGCAAAGCGAAGGGCCATCAGAGCCTTGAAAATGGGTTGAAAACCGCCTATGGCTGGAACGCCATCCTCTCATGCTCAGGCGCCCACTCACTCAGCCACATGCTGGAGGGTGCTGTGCAGGGGGCCCCTCCTGTGCCTAAGTGTCCCCGAGGCACGGGACACGGGACACGGGACAGGGTCCCCTCAGGGCGCGCAGGAGAGCTCGCCCCGCTGAGGCTGACGAGGCGTGGGCTGTGGGCCCTGCAGGAAGGGCGGAGGGCACCATCTGTTCAGATCAGCTTGGCCTGGACGCTGCGTGTGGGCTGAAGTGGATGCCTCTTAGCAGCCGCACGTTAGCACACACGTGGCTGTGGGTGCCGCGTGCTCCTTAGGGTCCATGCACCCACCCACCCAACCCAGCCCCCGCCCAGGGTGCTGGGACCCCTGCCAGCACTCGGCACCTAAGTGAAATGGCTAAGCCTGGCTGGGCCTCGGCTCTTCAGACACACACACACACACACACACACACACACACACATCCTCACCCAAGGGTGTGTTGTTGTTTCTGTTTTTGTTTTTTTTTAGAGAGAAGCCTCGATGTGAGAGAGAAACATATGGGTTGCCTCCCACGTGCCCCGACCAGGGATGGCATCTGGGTGCTGCCACGGGGTTATCTGGGGAGCTGTTTACACAGCATCTGGTTCATGTTCGTTTTTAGAAATAAATTGGTGCAGAACATGACTAGAGTGAGCTTGACTATTCCTGTCTTTTATAAAAATCCCTTAACACAGTTGAAAAGGAACCGCATTAGCATTAAAGGAATAGAATGAGCATAAACCGCTCATCCCGTGGACGTGAAGATGCCTTGGCACAGATGCTGTGCTGCGGTGCGAGCTCCAGCCCGTGCCCTGTGTGTCGGGGCGGCGGGCACAGGGAGCTGAGCCTGAGCCTCCCTCCCCCCAGGCGTGCGGAGCATGAACAGCACCGACATCCAGTGGTCGGCCATCCTGAGCTGGGGCTACGCCGACAACATCCTGAGGCTGAAGAGCAAGCAGAGCGAGCCTCCCGTCAACTTCATCCAGAGCTCTCAGCAGCACCAGGTAAGCTGCTGTGCGGTGTTCGTACTGGTAATAACGATGAGACATGCTCACGTAGGCCAGACGATGACAGCCAGGCTCCAAGATCCAGCGACATGTCTCAGCGAGAAGCTGGTGCCGCTGGGTGCCTGCCTGGTCTCGGGGCTTCCGGATCTCATGGAGACGTGTGGTCAGCTCAGCTGTCGCCTAGGGCACGGTGTGTGAACAGAATCAGCATGGCTTTCTCCTCATAGCGTCCGCCTGCCTTCTGCCCTGTGCACCCTCCACACCTGGCGCTCCCCCAGTGGACAGGTACCTGGGCGTCAGGCTGCGGTGGAAGGAGCGTGGGTCTCACTGGGACCCGAGGGAGCGTCCCGGCCTGTTATTTCCTGTGTCGCCTTGGCTTTGTCAAGTGACTCGCCTCCCGAGCTTGAGTTCCTGTCCTCTTCAAAACTGGGAAGAGGGATTCCGCTGCTGTCTCCGCGAGCTGTTGTGAGATGTCTCTAACATCTGTAAAGTTCCTTTGGAAACTGTCTTATATATAACTAGAGGCCTGATGCATGAAATTCGTGCAAGGGGCTCGGCCCTCGCAGTCCCAGCTTTGTCTGGAAGGTTGTTCAGACAACGGTCGTTCTGCTGTTTGGTCTAATGAGCATATTAGCTCCTTATTGTAGAGGATGTCTGTGTGTGCACAGTGCATACACGCACGCGGCCCCAGCCTCCTAGGCTGCACGGGAGCTCCCTTCTCTGACTGCCTTCTCCGGGGAGGTACTTCACTGTGCTCAGACCTCCGTCACCCACCTGGCACCTGCTGCCTGTTCTGTGCCCACAAGCACCCCATTCCCTGAGCGCCGTGATGGAGCCACTGCTTTGGGGAACTGTTGGCAGAGAAGGAAAAGAGAGCGATGACTTGTTTACTTAACCCTAATACACCTGGAAAAAGTCACCCTCGCCTTTTGTTATCTGGCTTACCAACGAACAAAAGTAAGAAGGAAGGATGGTGAAAAGCACGTTTATTAGAAAGTTTAATAAGAATGTAAGCATTGCAAAATTACTTCCATCATGCAAGCTTAGGCACACAGACATCATTAACGACGCGGGAATATGCTCGTAAGTCCGTTTCGCAGAGCGGGAGGGTCCAGGCTCCTCCCGCAAAGCGCTGTGTGAGAAGCACTTCACCGTAGCTGACTGGGCGAGAATACGGGGCCTCGTTTCCATCCTTGGAAACACACTGTTCAGTCGTTAGCTCTCGAGAAGGTTCGTTAGAATATTACGTGAAGACCACGCACTGACCGTCTTCATCATCATCAGAGATGAGAGTCCTGCTGTCCCTTTGTCTTCGTTTTCTGATTAATTAGGAACAAATGGCCGTGTGTGTGTGTGTGTGTGTGTGTGTGTGTGTGTGCGCGCGTCTAAGTGTATGTATATAGAAAAATGTAGGTGTATAAACATTTTAATTTGGAAGCAGCTATAGGCACCTGATTAAAGTTGCAGAATACTCTCTTTATATCTTTGCACCATTCTAATCATTGCAAGTAAAACGTTTCCCTCAAATTTTGTGATCATATATTTTGAAAATAGTCGTCAGAAAAGTAGCAGCATTTCTGATGCTTTTTAAACACGATCATCTGTGATTTGTCTTTTCCCAAGGTGACCAGCTGTGCGTGGGTGCCCGACAGCTGCCAGCTGTTCACCGGGAGCCGATGTGGCGTCATCACCGCCTATGCCAACAGGATGGCGGGCAGCGCGGTGGGTCCGGGCAGCGTGGCGGTTCCAGGCAGTGTGGCGGGTCTGGGCAGTGTGGCGGGTCTGGGCAGTGTGGCGGGTCCGGCGGGTGTTTTTATTTTTGAGATAAATGCTGGGACCCCTTTTGTCATTGCTTTTATCTGACATTTTCCTTCATTTTGACTGTCAGCCTTCAGAGATAGAGATGGAGTCCCAGGTGCACCTCTATGGGCACACGGAGGAGGTCACCAGCCTGTTTGTCTGCAAACCCTACAGCATCCTGATAAGCGTGAGCCGTGATGGCACCTGCGTCATCTGGGACCTGAACAGGTACCGCGGGTCCCGGGCCCGCACAGCGGCGAACGGTGCCAGTTCTCACGGAATACAGGCTTTGTCATGGAATCGAAATCAGAAGATCCGTGAGGAAGACAGTTAGGAATGCCTTACGAATACTAGTACATGTACTGAAGGAAAGAATTCTACAAATGACAGCATATAATTATACCTCATGTTCATATGCACATTCATGGTTTTGGTCTTTCAGGCTGTGCTATGTACAGACGCTGGCAGGACACAAAAGCCCGGTCACAGCCGTCTCGGCCAGCGAAACGACAGGCGACATCGCCACTGTGTGTGACTCAGGTGAGCCAGCCCCAGGCCAAGCACAGGCCGCTGCCAGCAGTGCCCTCAGCCCGCTGGGCACGTCACAGTGACACTGATGGTGCAGTTCTCAGTCCTTCCAGATCGAATGCTTTGTTAATAGCATGTATGTGTATTAATAAGCAATCAGGCCCCCAGCCGGTGTGGCTCAGCGGTGGAGCGTCAGCCTGCGCACCCAGGGGCCGGGTTCTATGCCCGGTCACGGCATGTACCCGGGTTGCAGTTCATTCCCTGGGCCCCAGTTGAGGGAACTGGGGGACACCTGTAATTCTCTCAGCAATAAAAATAAAAGCATTAGCTTTAACTCAGGTAATCGAGAGCAACACTGTTTCTTCAGAGTCACACTGGTCGCTTCTTACAGATGATCTCAGAGAAGATATTCCCTTTTTGGGGCTTGGTCAGCTTTCTGATTGGTCCTTTCAGGTCCAGGTGTGGCTGGTCCTGAGCTGACATATGAGTCAGAGTTAATTTGCCTGCTGCTCTCGACTGCAGGTTAATGTTGTTATTGCTCGTTGGTTTTGGATGAACATGCAGAGTCCCAGGTGACTTGCAGGCAGTCCTTTCATTTGTTCGTCTGCAGCCAGGAGCTGCCTGTCAGCACCAGCACCAGCACCAGCTCAGGCCCGGGGGCGGCTGGGAGCTGCCACCTCGGTGACCGGCGCTGGTTGTGGTTTCAGCTGGCGGGGGCAGTGACCTCAGGCTCTGGACGGTGAACGGGGACCTGGTGGGACACGTGCACTGCAGAGAGGTCATCTGCTCCGTGGCCTTCTCCAACCAGCCGGAGGGCGTGTCCATCAACGTGATCGCGGGGGGACTGGAGAACGGGACCGTGAGGTGAGGCGCGTGCGGTGGCTGCTGCTGTTCCCACGGGCACGGCAGCTTCAGAAAGAAGTTTTTAATATCCAGGCATCTTAATATGTAGCAATTGGAAATTTAAAGTCACCTTCAGTTATTCGTGTTTTATTTCTAAAAGACAGCTTTACTGCATTTTTATAAGTTTCTGTTCTTTGTTAACCGTTAAAGGTTAACACCCAGTGGGGTGTTCTTACTGCATCCCCACCCCCGCAAACTTCCCAGAAGTAATTGCTGCTGTTTATTGTGCTTCCTTCTGGGTGATTTTTAACAAACAAGTAGGTGGGCTTTCTTCACGAAGGGACTTCCGTTGGCATAATTGTGGCGCCTTTCCCCTCCAGGCTCTGGAGCACATGGGACCTGAAGCCTGTGCGGGAAATCACGTTTCCCAAGTCCAACAAGCCCATCGTCAGGTGAGCCTCCCTCCCTCGCTTCACACTGGGCTCTGTGAGTGTATTTTGTTGGACATGAGCACACACAGACCTAAAGAAATCTGTGATGGGAGTTTCATAAACAGCCAACACCTATCAAACCCCAGGTTGCCCGGCCCCAGTGGCCAAAGGAGGCCCAGTCCTTGTCTTCGTGGAGCTTAAATCTGAGTCAGGAGCCGAGTCTAACCCATCAGCACACGGGGCGGGGCCAGGAAAGGCCTAGAGTGGAAGCGATGTCTTTCCTTCCTGTTGAAGAGATGGTCACGTGACTGACGGCCCAGGGCATCCCTGGCAGGACCGATCTGCTCGGCCCCTCCTCCGACTGAAAACTCAATTAGACATAAGGAAGTCAAATTCTACCCTATTAAATACATTTATTTTCAGTATGCTAAATTTCCAGTTTAATGACCCTAAGTTAATAATTTATTTTTATATTTAAGTGAAATTAAATATCTCCATAAATAATCATTTATTTCTCTAAAGAGAAAAGGTAGAACTGTTACATTTTTAAAGTTTCCTATGCCCAAGTGTTTGTGTTGACGTCATAAAGGATAAACAGGAAGGAACAGGAAAGTGGGGAAGGAGGGGATGGAGCCGACACTGCTCCGTATCGCCTGTGGGAGGAGCCCCCAAGGTGTCCGAGGGGCCCTGGACCACATGCCAATCAGCCGGACCCGTGGCCGTGGCAGGCATGCGGAGAGCGTCACTTCTCCACCCAGATCCCCGTGTGATCACCCGTGTTAGAGACATACCGTGCAGATGGCTTTTCTCTCCCACAGCCTCACCTTCTCCTGTGACGGCCACCACCTGTACACGGCAAACAGCGAGGGCACCGTCATCGCCTGGTGCCGAAAGGACCAGCAGCGCCTGAAGCAGCCCATGTTCTGCTCCTTCCTGAGCAGCTACGCGGCCGGCTGAGGGCCGGGGGGCGTCCGAGAGCCTGGCGCTCCATCAGGATCTGTGGCTTCAGTTTAGGAGGCTGAGCCTGAAGAAACGATGAGCAAACACACCTCCCAGATGATTATAAAACCTCTTCATCTGCACGGACCTCTGCAGCTCCCAGGGCGCTGGGCGGAGGGTCTCGCTGTAAGTGGTGGTCGGGAGGGTGACAGCGAGCACGGCCCGCAGGACTGGGGCCTCCGTGAGTCAGTCACACTCGTCAACTTTCTTCTACGGAAGAGATGGCCCCCCGTTTCTATCATTCCAACAGTCTATGCCGAGATAACTCCTCACCACCTGCCCCCTGCCCCCCAAAAAAAGGAAAGTAAAAGGTCAAGAAGTCAGGACTTGGTGATTACCAGGCGTTTTACGGGCTGGCTGGCCACCGGAACAGACGACTAACGACTCTGTTAAACAGCAGCTGCTGCCAGGCCTTCGCAGCTCAAACAGACCCAGAGTTTGTTGATCTCCACCCACGAGAACAGGGGTAGCCTCGATTCAGACACCTCTGTCTCCATAAAAATCCTGTTTAAAACCCATAACACTAGCCACTGCCTGCCCTTCACCGAGTCACGAAGATGGAAACCCGGTGATCGCTCCTCACGGGAGCCTCCACTGCCGGGCGTGCACAGCCGGGCGAGCCGTCAGGCCAACGTGCAGGAGGCTTCCCCCCAGGGAAGTGACAGCTCGCTTTGTCTTAAAAAGGCTGGACAACCCCGCGGGACCGTTTCCACTCTGGTTCTGCTAACGGTGCCGCCTGAGAATTCCAGCGACAGTGGGGACACCTCCCTGTGTGCCCAGCGCTGCCGCCATCTGGACGGAACCCCAGAGCTCCGGGAACAGCCTCCCCCCTGGTTGCGGCCGTGTGTCCACTGGGAGCTGCTGCATCGGCTGTGAAGACACTAATAGCTGAGTGACACGTGCCCACACGATACACACGTGTTCCTGCCTGAGAATACCGGTGCGATTGTGTGAAATGTGACTCCTACGGTGTTTACAGAACTACTTTGTAACTTCCAGACTTTCTAAAACATTCTGCGTAAAAACTGCAGGAAGCACGATTCCTGAGTCTCCGCGTGGATGGATGCAAGAGGCAGCAGGGGCCGGGCCTCGACCTGGAGCCGCCGGGCCTGGAGCCGCCCCCACTGCCTCGCACAGACCTGGGGCTCCGGCCCAGGCGGAGGCGACCTTCCTCCTGTTCACGTTGCAGTGATCTGCTTGTTTTAAAAAACTGCAGCTACTGTCTGCTTTCACTTTTCTACTGAGAGCGTTCAATGAGTCCCATTAGAAAAGGGTTGCTACTCAGTCCTTTATTTTTAAGGCTGAAGTCCGTCATTTATCTAAAGAAATATGCAAAGTGACTGGTCTTGTAAAGAGTGCAATGTTCTATTTTTATGTAAAATAAACATGAATCCGGGGGGATTATTTATTCAGCATGAAGCTAATACGTATGTTTAAACGCCTCCCGGCCTGTTGCAGCGGACACTGAATGACGGCCTTCCCTCTGTCCTCACTGCCGCTCAGCCCGGGAGTAAATGTCATAAAACAGACTGCAGGCGGCTCTTCACACGACCCAGGGCTGTGGCCGGACTCAGGCCGATGCCCTGATGTCTGACCCGCACAGCTTCTCCCTGAGCGCCTTAGGAAGGCACGTCCCGGGGCAAGGACCCCGCCTGCACCTCACCTCCCTCCCTGGCCGCTCTGCAATGGGATCAGGGGGAGCGGGAAGGCGGGGCGGGGAGCCTAGGGGGGGGACTGGAAGGGATTGCGGGAGAGTGTACGGGTGAAGGGAAAGGGTGAAGGGAGATACCATCCCAGGGA
>NW_005871626.1:46031-51051 GCF_000147115.1 Myotis lucifugus
CAAGCGGTTCCAGGGGCGACCAGGTGAGGGTTGCCCCCTCCCTGTGGCGTCTGTTCCCGATGCTGGTGCTGAAATGCGATGCTGGTGCTGAAATGCGGGTGCTCCTCTGAGGGGCTTTGGGGAGCGCGGGTCTGCTTCGCCTTAGAAATAATAACGGGGGGGGGTGGCAAGGAGGGCAGGGGTGCCGCTGGAGAAGGGTCTGCATTGAGGACTTGCTTGTCGTGTGCACCTTGGACTAAGGCATTAGGACGTCCCAACATGTCCAAGTTCGACCAAATGGTAACATGGTTGGTGGCTGCCGGGTCCCCCTCCCCATCCCGGTTCTGCTGGCTTGTTGGTCCTCCCAGGACTGTCAGAGGCTGGTCGCAGCCCGGCCCACGTGGCTCAGTGGTTGAGCCTCGACCTATCAACCAGGCAATCAGGGTTCATTTCTGGTCCCGGGTTGTGGGCTCCATCCCCACTGCGGGGCGTGCAGGAGGCAGCCGATCAATGATTCTCTCTCATCATTGATGTTTCTGTCTCTCTCTTCCTTCCGCTGTGAAATCAATAAAAATATATATATATTTTTAAAAAAGGCCCTTTCAGTCCTGAGAAACCAGACCCTGTCCCTGTGAACTGTGGATTATTGCCAAAGTGTGTGTTGGCTTACTTCTCCGCCGTGAGAAAAGGTAGACACAGCACTTAATAGTCGGGTCCGGTGGAAATACACGGTGTACCCGATGCCTTGCTTGTTTAAGGAGTAGCCTGGCTGTGGGGTCATCAGGCTGAAATGACTGTTTAGGACAATGGCCTTGCTGTTTGCGGCTCCGACCCTCAGCCTCCTTGCAAGGGGACCGGGTGGGTCTTTAGGAGCGATTGCGGGTAACGCTGCCTCACACACACACACACACGCACACACGCACACACGCACACACGCACAACTACACCTTATGAGGAAGGTGGCCAAATGGCTGAGAAAAGATTGACGTGCAAAAGACACATCATCTCATTTATTTATAGCCACATCTCACTATCACCTTTTTTTCTTTTTTTTCTTTTTATACCCTGTCTTGTTGTTCTACTTGGGAAGGGGAGAATGCCTCAAATGCATGCGTGTCCGTCCATTGCCCTTTCTCGTCTCGGGACTTTGAAGCGGCGTCTTTTGGAAATCCCCCGGTTTGCTCTCCCCGCCCCTTTCTGAGCGGAGCTCCTGTCCAGTCCTGTGGATTGCCCTTGTCTCTCGGGTATTTTAATCACTCTGGACACACGCAGGCAGGAAGAGACGTACCGCTCAGGGAGAGGGGTTATTTGGTCGCTGTTTGTGAACTGGAAACGGAAAGTTAGCTTCTTTAATGCACCAAAAACACGACAGAATATCCTTCCCACAGCAGCCAGCGGCAGGTGGCGGACGGGACGGGACAGGACGGGCGCTGAGCAGGCCCCGCCTCGCCCTTGGGAAGCAGCGCCTGTGCCCTCTGCCCCCTCTCTCGGCCGTTCCAGGGCCTCCAGGGCCGCGGGAGGAAGGAGGGCATGTCCAGCAGCAGCACCACCAGCATCTCGCAGGCCCGCAAGGCCGTGGAGCAGCTCAAGATGGAAGCCTGCATGGACCGGGTGAAGGTGAGCACCGCCCCCACCCCCCTGCCCTCGGCCCACACCCGCCAGCAGTTTGCTTCAGCATTGCCTCTGTGTCCACCACGGTCAGGGGTCAGGGGTCAGGGGTCAGGTGATGCCCGGTGTGAGGGGTCTCCAGGTATACGCCGGGTCCTCAGGGCTCTGTCTAGCTCCATTGTCGTGCCAATAAGCAAGAAATTCAGCATTGAGCCCTAGGTGGTTTGCACAGTGGTTAGAGCAAACATGTCAAACTCGCGGCCGGTGTGAGGGAGAGAGAGAGAAACATCAATGATGAGAGCATCATTGGTTGGGGGCCTCCTGCACTCCCCCCACCGGGGATCGAGCCTGCAACCCGGGTGTGTGCCCTGATCGGGAATCGAACCGTGACCTCCTGGTTCACAGGTCGATGCTCAACCCCTGAGCCACGCCGGCCGGGCAGAGTGAACACTGAGCTTGACCTTGTCAAAGACACCATCACCGTGGGGGCTGCAGCTTGGCTGTGCTCTCCACTATAATCCTGCTTTGTTTTCTCGGGGGTGGCGGGCGGAGCCGGCAGAGACATCAAAGACGCTTGTAATGGATCCCAAGTCCTATTGTTAGAGAGACCGGATTGCTGAGCAATAGGTGTGAGGCGCTCTGAACGGATGGGAAGAACGAATGCAGGGCTGTCACGGCCAGAATAGTAATTATGCCATCCCCTTGTCCTGGAATGTGACTAGAGCAATTGCAACATCTTCTGCCATCATTGAAGCCTGTAATTACAGTGCAGCCACGGGGGTTATGTGCTCACTTGGTCTGTTTTAATCACCACTTTTCCTCTGAAATGAAATGGTAACGTCCCACAGTTGTTCCCAAGCTGCCGGTTCATTTCTTTTCTTTCTTTCTCTTTTTTTTTTTTTTTTGAGTCTACAGACTGTCTATTAGAGGGTGGAGAAGGGCAGGGAGGAGAGCTGCCCCTTCTAGTGACTGACTACAGGGTTCCACGTAGCACGCTCTGGACCGCACGCTGGTTCTGGCTTACACTTTTGCTTCTGGTCTCTGAGCAGCAAAGCGGCCCCTGCCTGGAAGCCATTGTGCGGAGGTGGAGGCGGAGGGGAAAGCGGGAAAGCGGCAAGGGGACTATTGATGGGGAATGAACAAAGCCTCACACCTCTCGCCCGAGGCAGGAGCCGGGTGAACGGACTAGCCTGGGGCTCTGGGTTCTCTCCCCCAGCCTCTGAGGGGCAGGCTGGGCTGCGGGGGGGATTGATGAGCACTGAGAGCCTGTGGTCCAGCAGGCCAGCCTGGCAGCCAGAGGGGAGGCTGGGAGGAGTCTTGCAAGGAGTGAGCCCCACCCCGTGAGGATGAGCGAGGATGATGGCCGGAGCCAGGAGAGGGTGCGCATAAAGAGGCAGCAACCAGGCAGACACCCACCTCTCTTTTATTGGGGGGGCGGGCACCGGGAGGAGCGGGCCTCAGGCCCTCTCACTGCGCGGCTTGTTCACTGGCACTACAGTGGCCGGGGCCTGTGGCCTCGCTGTTCGCCTGGTGAAGCCACACTCGCCCAGTGTCCTGCTGTCATCCAGAAGTTGGTCATCCTTGTACAGCCGCTTGAGAATGCCCTCGACGATGCGTTTCAGCTCCAACACGGTGCTAGTCTTCTTGGTGTCCGTGAATGTGGAGGTCTTGTGGCGCCGGATCATAAGGAACACGTCCTGGGGGCAGCGGATTAGCATGAACAGGGAACCCGCCTCCCCTTCTACGCGCCCCCCCCCCCCACCCCCCGCACACCTGTGGCCTCTGTCGTTCCCAGCCCTGCCCCCGGTTCATGTCTTTTAAACTGGGCACTTGCGCCCTAGCCGGTTTGGCTCAGTGGATAGAGCATCAGCCTGTGGACTGAAGGGTCTCAGGTTTGATTTCAGGTCAGGGCACATGGCCGGTTGTGGGCTCGATCCCCAGTGTGGGGCGTGCAGGAGGCAGCCGATCCATGATTCTCTCTCATCATTAATGTTTCTCTCCCTCCCTCTCTGAAATCAATCAATCAATCAATCAATCAATCATCTGGTCACTTGTGACCTCCTCAGGTCTTGGTTCCTGTTACACAGGACTCCACTCTCACCCAGAGAAGTGTGGCTAAGCAAACGCACCCGTGATCCTACAATAAGAAAGGGAGGCGAGCTGACAGTTTTGTTTTCTTGGAAGAGAAACGGTGGCATCAAGGGCAGCACCATCTTTGGAGGTGACAGAAGCCTCCCTGGATGAGACCCGCCAGACCAGCAGGGCCGGGCACTGGTAGCAAGGTTGTTAGGGTGTTGCAGACACGGGGCTGCGAGGGACGCAGATACACGGATGTGAGACAGAACATGGCCCAGCGCCGTCCTCCACCACTGTCCCGAGAGAGCCCCATTTCTGAGCCCCCACCTCCCGTGCTGCTGTCCTGGCGCAGTGCCCCCTGGTGGCTGCTCTTGGGAAATTAAATGAGTCAGATCCATCTACATCAGTGGTTCTCAACCTTCCTAATGCCGCGACCCTTTAATACAGTTCTTCATGTTGTGGTGACCCCCAATTTCATTGTTACAAATTGAACATAATTAAAGCATAGTGATGAATCACAAAACAATATGTAATTATCTATGTGTTTTCCGATGGTCTTAGGTGACTCCTGTGAAAGGGTCGTTCGACCCCCAAAGGGTCTGATCTACATAGATACTCACAGGCATCTGAACTAGTAAACTGATCCAGGGCGAGGAAGGAATAATTATAATGTAGCAAGTCAGCTTCAGACCAGGGGAGGGTGCTGGTGAACCATAAACCGAGGCACATGAAAAATTTTCTTCATACTAAAATATTTTTCAGGAGTTTACTAGTACCTGAGCTCAGCTGGCGTGGCTCAGTGGTTGAGCATTGACCTACGAACCAGGAGGTCACGGTTCAATTCCTGGTCAGGGCACATGCCGTGGTTGCTGGCTTGATCCCCAATGGGGGATGTGCGGGAGGCATCCGATCAATGATTCTCTCTCATTGATGTTTCTCTCTCTCCCTCTTGCTGGCCAAGAGTTTGACATGCTTGCTCTAACTGATCAGAGGCAGCCGATCAGTGATTCTCTCTCATCATTAATGTTTCTCTCCCTCTCCTTTCCTCTGAAATCAATAAAAATATATTTAAAAACAGGGGAGGCCGGGACCCTCCTGCTGCCTCCCGTTCTGCCAGGTGGTGGGACTGGAGCAGCGTCTCTCTCATGGGAGGCAGATGTCCACCGTCTCCTCGGGTTTGCACCCAGGCCGAGCATGGCCTCGCCGCTGGCTGTCCTAGGCGGGCCCACTCTCCACACGCAGGCTGGGAACTGGCCCCTCACCCTGCGCCCGTCCGTGTCCCCGCAGGTGTCCCAGGCCGCCGCAGACCTGCTTGGGGGACTGCGAGGCCCACGTTCCGGGAGGACCCGCTCATCAT
>NW_005871626.1:51771-52990 GCF_000147115.1 Myotis lucifugus
GAGGTGCTGGCGATCCCAAGGCTGCGTGGGCCTAGCGCAGGCGTTGAGCGCCCTGCAGGCAGTGCCCGGGGAAGGGGTGAGGGATGCCAGACTGTGGAATTCATGTGTTTTGGGAAAACAGCGGGGAATCCCACTGGTTAGAGCCTGACATCCCATCCGGTTCCCATTGGGATTCCCTGGAACCGAGGCAGGTGGCATCCTCCCGACTCCTCCTGCCTGGGACCCTCAGGAATGGATGGGGGGGCGGTGGCTGCCACAAACCCCAATTAGCAAACAGCACCTCCGGGTAAGGAGCCCCACCCAAGGCTCCAGCTGGCTCGGCGATGACACCGAGGCAAACGGCTTCTTTGACGCGGTGCCCCTCGGGGGTTCTCGACCCCCTCCCAGGCCTCTGAAGGGGCCTGAGGGTCCTGGGCCGGCAGGGCCGGTCAGCGCTGCACCCCGACTGACACTGAGGGTTCACGGCAGACTCACGTTGTCGGGCAGCGTGGGGGGCCCGCAGGACCCCGACTTCGCACAGCAGGCAGCGTCTGCGCGACTGAAAACTGCGGGCTCTTCTAGCTCCTTAGGCCTTCGCCAGGGCGGGGCTACCTCCGCAGCAAGGGGGTGGGGGACCCCAAACTCCGAGGGGGGAGCTCCTCGGCATCCCCTCCTCCAAAGCCTTGGAGGGAGGCGGGGTGGCAAAGACGGGGGGAATGCGCATGCTCAGTTTAGTACCTCAAGCGTCGCCTCCGCGCTCGCCGAGTGACGCAAGCGAGAGCGTGGGTTTCTGGGAAATGTAGTTTCTGGGCCTCCGGACTACTGGTGCGCCGCCCGCCTGGGCCGGGAGCAGGACCTCCCAACTCCCAGCAGGGTGGGCGAGAGACGGGACGCAAGAAAGGGCAAGAAAAAGGGGGGCGGGGCCAAGCGAAGAGCGAAGGAGGGCGGGGCCGGGTGAGGGGCGTGGGGGAGGCCCGGCGAGGGGCGGGGCTCCGGCCGCCCAAGGGCCGCCGCCGCCCGCATCTGAGGATCCCGAGCGCGGGGCCGGAAACCGCAAGGCACCTGGACGGCGGCGGGAGCGCCTGGAGCCGTCGCACGGGCGTCGGCCGCCCCTTCGGCAGGTTCCCTGCCCTCCGCCGGGACGCGGGAGGGCCCGGCGCGCGACGGGGGCGCGAGGTGGGGCTGGCGGGGGCGGCCAATGCGAAACTGGCTGGTGCTGCTGGGCCCGTGCGTGCTCGGG
>NW_005871626.1:55398-58252 GCF_000147115.1 Myotis lucifugus
AAAAAAAAATTTCCTGTAATTCTTATCAATGTTTACAATGGCATACCTCTTCAATTTTCCTTATTAGAAAAAGTCTGTCCCCCAGATTTCCGTTTTTATTTATTTTACTGGGCCCCTTGGGAAAAAAGGTCAACAAGGTTTTTGTTTGTCTTTTGATTGAATTACCTAGATCCTGTGGCAAATAAAAACACGGCACTTACTGTAGCAAAGGTCATTTATTTTTTGGACACACTCTGGATCGTGTCCCACCATTGGAGAAGGAGATGAAATGGATCCCTCCTCAGAGCTATTTATAAGCCCGTCGCTCTCCAGCTTTGAAACTGGTGACAGGAACAGGGACAGAGTAATCTTTCCCTTCTATCTTCCTTCTAAGGACACATTTTAAAAATGTGATCCCGCCCATTAGACCTCATGACAGTAAAAAAGGAGCCATGCACATGGCTTGTCACTTGATTTTTTTCTTCTTCTAGAAATGTTGCTTCCCCTCCTGCATTCTTTAGAGTAAATTAGTAAGCGATACAAGGTTTGCTGGCTATGGAATTTATTGGTATTAATAAGGGTGCTGGTATTTTCTCAGCTTCATCTCCCAAACCTACACTCTAAATATTCAGGTAGGACTCCACCTTTGAGAGCATATTCTTACTGTTGTTAGTTGCTATTTAGAGCTTACTATTTGCCTGGCAGCACACCAGTACCTCTATGCACATTCTCTCATTTAAGTTACAACTCCATGAGAGGTAGTATCATGCCCATTCATAGTTAGGGAAACTGAGGTTCGAGGAGTTAAATAACTTTTATTGTTAATCCTCACCTGAGGTTATTTTTCCATTGCTTTTTAGGGAGAGTGCAAGAGAGAGGGAAAGACAGAGAGAAACATCGACGTGAGAGAAACACATCGGTGGGTTGCCTCCTGCCCGAGCCCCGACCCAGGCCCGGGAGGAGCCTGCAACGTGCCCTTGACTGAAATTGAATCCCGGACCCTTTGGTTGCGGGCAGACGCTCTATCCACTGAGCCACACCGGCCAGGGCTTAAATAGCTTTTATATGTAATATGATATATGTAATGTGATAGAGGCAGGATTCTGATGGTGGCCTCACTGACTCTGCCTGCCCCCTCTGCTGTCGTTTATGCCACAGTGTCTTTCCAAACCGATGCGCGTTCTAAACATCTCGTTTGTTTCAAAGAATTTATATATTCACATGAGCATGAGGACGTACCTGTGTGTGGAAGACACCAAAGTGTTAGTAGTCGTTATCTCTGGACAGAGGGCTTGTAGGAGCTTTAGAATTTGTTTCTTCTTTGTACTTACTTGTATTTTCTACAAACATTTATGTTACGTTGGAATAACATTTTTATGTTCCTTATTACACGTCGTCACTGAGACGTGGCATTTCTGATTGATTGTTGCTTGTTTCTAGAGCCACTGGCCCCATTTCCTCAGGGGAAACGCAGTCACTATGACGTGGTGGTTGGTGTGTTGTCCGCCCGCAATAACCATGAGCTTCGAAGTGTGATCAGAAGCACCTGGCTGAAACATTCACTCCAGCACCCCGCGCTCGGCCCCCGGTAGGTTCTTCTGAGTTGGCACCTGCCTGACTTAGGTAATAAGAGGTGCAGCCTCGTTTCCGGGAGAAATGGCAGTCGTGTTTCGCTTTTCCTCCATATAGTTGAGCCCCAAAGTCAGTTTAACCCGGGTTTTAAGCCAAAAGGTAGTTGGGGAGAATATAGTCATTGGTTAACATACCTACTATTTATAGATGCCTAGTTTGTTTTGTTTTTATTTTTTTGCTTTGGTTTAGAATAGCAATTCTTTTTTTTTTAAATATATTTTTATTTATTTCAGAGAGGAAGGGAGAGGGAGAGAGAGAGAAACATCAATGATGAGAGAGAATCATTGATCAGCTGCCTCCTGGAGGCCCCCTACTGGGGATCAAGCCCACAACCCCGGCATGTGCCCGTGACTGGAATCGAACCTGGGACCTTTCAGTCTGCAGGCCGACGCTCTATCCACCGAGCCAAGCCAGTTAGGGCGAGAATAGCAATTTTTAAAAAAATATATATATTTTTATTGATTTCAGAGAGGAAAGGAGAGGAAGAGAGAGATAGAAACTCAATGATGAGCCCTGGCCAGTTTGGCTCAGTAGATAGCTGTGTCAACCTGCTGACTGAGGGTCCAGGGTTCGATTCCAGTCGGGCACATGCCCGGGTTTCGGGCTTAATCCCCAGTGGGGGGTGTGCAGGAGGCAGCTGATCAGTGATTCTCTCACATCATTGATGTTTCTCTCTCTCTTTCTCTCTCTCCCTCTCCCTTCCTCTCTGAAATCAATAAAAATATATTTTTTAAAAAAAAGTATGTACCTATATAATTTAAAAAAAAAAAAACACCAGAAAAACTCGATGAGGTTGCTGGTTATGTTGGTAGCAGACATTTCAGAGGAAGCGGTGGATATTGAAGCTAAAATTCCTATTTTGTAAATGAGCAGGAAATGAGAAACTAGAGGCTGCAATGGTAGTTAATTCCTGTGTAGAATTTCACTGTAAAGGAAAGGGTGTGGACAAGGAGGGACAGGAGGCAGATAGGAATGATGTCAGGACGTCCTCATATTTATAACGTATAGGGAAGGATGGAGCCAGGGGTTACAGGTAACCACGGTTACAGGTAACGGGTGAAGCAAGGTTGAGGAGAGGAGAGGACGACCCGACCCTAGGGTAGGAAGGCCAGCCTGGGGCCACGGGAACACCCTCTGAAGTGGAAGAAAGCACGCGGAGAAGACACGGGGCTGGGTGTCGGGTGCAGGGGGGGGAGTTGACTGTAGGTGTGCTCACTCTGGCTTCACTGGGGGGCTGGGCGGA
>NW_005871626.1:58476-94647 GCF_000147115.1 Myotis lucifugus
GGGCCTGTCCAAGTCCATCATCGGCGGCCGAGGCTGCGAGGGACCGTGGAGACCGGAGGACCCCTACTCCTGCCGGCTGCTCAACATCTCGGACCCGGGTGAGCCTCCTTCTGCGGGCCGGGACGCCTCCCCGGGGCTGGCGTTAAGGACAAGTCGCTGAACGGAATAGGATGGTGTCTGTTTTTAGCAGGAGAAAGTGGAGCCATGTTAATGCTTCATGTAATCTACCGAGTCATTTCTTGAAAAATGATTGGAAGAAAGCTGTTTCGATCTAGATTAGACGGGGAGGAGGAAGAGCAGGGATTGGCAGTCACTCAGCCTGGGTTGGCTTCCTGGCTCTGCCCCTCTGTGACCCGGGCGATTCCTCAGTGTCTCTGGCCTCGGTTTCTTACCTGTGAACGGGAGGCGGCACCGCACCCACAGAGTCGCGGGGCGGTGTGACGGTGCGGAGGGGCCCGGCGTGCGGGCCGTGCGCTGTGCCTGCTCCATCAGGATCGGCAGCGAGGGCTCCTCAGTGGGAGGGGAACGCATTTCAGTTATTTTTGTCTGAAAACTGCCTGTCTGACACATATTTTAAATTGTCCGAGATACAGGTTTTATGGATTTTGCAGAGCAAGCCTCAATTTATTCATTATTTATGGCTGTAATCAGCATTGTTTCCAATATCCCTGTTTGCCCCACTTCTCCTGACAGATGCCTTTGAACTTAATATTCCCCGTGGTGTTTATACATACATATGCACACGCGTACATGCAAAACCTGTTAAAGTAGCTCTGATCAATAAATATTTACTTACCTGTAACTGAAAACTTTGTTCTTAAATTTGAGAATAATTTTTTCCCTAAAAGCAGCCATACTTCTGAAGCATTTAAAAGCATTGCCATTTGGGAAAGAATCACATGACAAATAATTCCCTAGGTTTTGCTAACAGGCGGCCTCGTCACTTCCGATGAGCTGATGATGTCAGACTCCTTTCTCACTGTTCCTCCTCAGTTCTGAACCAGGAGATCGAAGCGTTCACTTTTCCCGAAGACACGCCCTCGGGCTTCTCTAAGGACCGCGTGGTCAGCGTGAGCTTCCGCGTGCTGCACCCCATCGTGATCACCAGCCTTGGGGTGCTGGGCGGCGCCAGCGACGTGGGCTTCCAGAGGAACCTCACCGTCAAGCTGTACCAGGCAGAGCAGGAGGTGTGTGCTGCTCGCACAGGCGTTCCCAGTTCCTTTCAGAAGCGCCGGCTGCTTCCTCCCGGCGTATTGTGGGCGGGAGACTTCCCCTCCCTCCCACCCATTGGGCATGTCAGAGGGTAATGCACAGGGTCGCGCAAAACTATTCCCACACGATGTCAAGAACGAGCGTTCATGAAAGAAACACACATAATCCACTCAGAGTGCCCTTAATTCTGAGCTACAGACGTTTCCTGGATGGTAAGTTGGTATCTAAGAATGGGCAGGGGGCCCTGGCTGGTGTTGCTCAGGGGTTAGTGTCGGCCCACGCACCGAAGGGTCAAGGGTTTGATTCCCAGTCGGGCACGTACCTGGATTGCAGGCTCAATGCATGGGCCTGGTTGGGCGTGTGGGAGGCAACCAATCAATGTGCCTCTCTCACATCCATGTTCCTCCCTCCCTCCCTTCTACTGTCTAAAAATCAATGGGAAAAATATCTAAAAAAAGAAAAGAAAGAACAGGCATGAGAAGAGGGAAGGGTTCTTGTCTGAAACACAGTGGGAGGGGCCAAGAAAACGAGACAGAAGCATGCTCTTTGATGTTGTTTTTTTCCTCTAAAAAGGTTCCTTTTGAAGGGGATTCCTGAGTCCTTTGTTCCGTGTAGAAATCTGTGGTCTTTCATTTGTTCTTAACCCTTTGGAGTTAGACATAGTAAGTTGTCTTTCCAATACCTCACACTCCCTAATGCCTCTCATGTCAGGGTGGTGGTTGAAGGTTATGAAGATTCTTTTTAGTAGTTTAGAACTTAACTACCTTTACTTCATGACCATGGCGGACTAGAGAACCCAGGTGACACCTGAACCACAGTGGGACAATGCTGGTAACCAGGCGCCCGGGGCCACTGAGGACTTAGCTGGCCACGTCAGATATGCAAGTACCATGTGAGATCTGTGAGTATCCGTTTCAAACAGGAAGTGTTTCTTCTTGTCTCCCCCTTTGCAGGAGGCCCTCTTCGTCGCTCGCTTTAGCCCCCCGAGCTGCGGGGTGCAGGTGAACAGACTGTGGTACAAGCCCGTGGAGCAGTTCGTCTTACCAGAGGTATGGGGGGGAGAAGGGGGAATGGAGCACCCACGCAGCCTTCGCATGCTGGGCTGGGCTTGGGGCAGGCACTGCTATTCTGTGGGTCAGGAGAGCTCTCCAGGGTGCTAGCGGGTGAGGCCACAGCAGGGTGGACTGAACAGTTGAACTCTGCAGACTCCAGGGAGCGTCGCCATGCCTCTGAGCCACTCTGCAAAGCGTGGCCTGTTACCATGGTCCCATTGGTGGGGCGGGGAGCCGCGTGGCTGGGTGAATGACAGAGGACAGTAATGGAGTCATAGAAAGATCCGGTACAGGGACCATCTGTCAGGGTGCTTGCATTCCAGTGGGAGAGGTTAGTTTGACAACAGAAAAATAAACAGGAAATGTTAGCAGAACGGGGGCCAGCTGGCACGGCACTGACGGTGGAAACCAGAGAGAAGTTAGGAGAATTTACCTAACTTGGGGGAGAGGAAGTAACTTCCTAAACTCAGACTTTCATAGTAATAATCACAAAGGAAAAGCTTGTCAGGTTAAGGAAGGTAAGACTTATGGACCTTTGAACTCAGTAAAAAAGAATAAATGCAAACAATTCTGAAAATTATTTTCAGCATATAAATACGCACAAGATTATCTATTAAAAGCTCATACAGATTAATAAGAAAAATATAAAATTCAGTAGCTAAATGGCAAAGAAGCAAGACAAAGCAATGTCCAGAAAAGACTATATGATTCATGTACGTTACTAGAAATCCACGAAACACAGGAATCGTTTTTAATGTAACAAATTAGCTTAAGCTTACTTTCTTTTACCAGTATCTCATACTGGCATGTCCATAAATTGCTAATGATCCTGTATATTAGAATAATTTGCTTTTGAATTTTGCAGTTTGCACTGTGTACCAAAATCCATATAAAATCTGTCTGTTTCTGATCCCAGTAATTTCATTTCTGGGAACTTGTTTTAAATAAAACACAAAAGTTTGACAGCAAAACATGCCTCACGTGATTGTCGGAGATACTGGTGGGGCCCAGATGTCCGAGGGCGGGAGATGCTTGAGGAACCGGCTGCTCCACTCAGCACGTTCCCCATTTTCCTGGGCGTGGCAGGAGCCTGAGGACCTGCTTTGGACTTGGGGGGGAATGACTACAGTGGCTGAAGATGGTCTGTGTCCTCTTGTTCATTGTCTTTTGGATGTGTATTTGAAAAACAGACTCAAGGGTATACACCAAAATGTTAACAACTGTGTGCTCGTTGTGGGATAAAAATGTTAACCAGTGTTTCTTAGGAAAACCAACAAAAAAAACCTTACAACCTAAATGACAACCATAAAGAAATGCCTCGCTTTTTCTCTTTCACAAAAGAGCTTTGAAGGTACAATCGTGTGGGAGAGCCAAGACCTGCACGGCCTGGTGTCCACAGATCTCCGCAGCGTGGCCGTCAATGACGGGGGCGGAGTCCTCAGGGTCACGACGGTGAGTCGGTCCTGGGGTCAGGTTGTCACACGTCCGTCAGCATTTTTAATACATGAAGGTGGTTTTAAGTTTATTTTTACACCAGCCCAGACAACATGGAATAACCAGTCTGTATTTTAGAATACGTAGAAAATGTTGTGTAGTCACAGAGGAAAGATGAAAAACTCCGCTGTTCTCTGGTTCTGTCACTCCACACTCCGCGCATCTCACATCCGGAGCCGGGAGAGAGAGAGCTGCCTGCTGAGGGGGGGCGGGAGGCTGTTCAGAAAGACCTGACTGTGTGTCGTGGGGTTGTGAGCGCTGTGTGGACCGCTGCGCAGGCCTGACCCCACCTTTGTGATGAGTGGCAGGGAGGACACTGGTGTCACCCGTGGTGCAGGCCTCCGGCCCCTGCAGCTGGGCGGGGACCTGCTCGGGGTCTCTGGTCCTGGCAGTCAGCGTTCACAGGTGAGGGGGGTCATTTTATGAGGAAGCACTGAGCGCTGCACTCGTGTCTTTCAGGCCGGGGAGGGTGCGTGGCCTCCTGAACTCACGGAAGGTGTGGAGGGCGTGGCCGGCGGCTTTATTTACACGATTCAGGGTGAGTGGGCTGGTCGCAAGTCGGAAAGTACCGTCTCACACTTTTCTCCCGTCTGCTACAGTCGTACATCTCTTTAAGTAAAATGTACTTTTGATTAGAACATTTTGTAATTGATATTTATGGTGTCATATTGCATCTATCAGTTAGCAACATATTCTTCTCAGCATTATTTTTCAGTGCCGTTGCTCTACACGCAAGATCAGGCTGATTTTTAAACTGCTGTGTCCCACTGTGTGACACCACAGCTTAGCCATTCGGGGTCAGTGGTGCGGCCTGGGGTTGGCTCCGTTTTCCCGTTACACACAGGGCTGCAGTGAGCCGCCATGCGACCCCGTAAATTACCGTCTGCAGGGACTTGTCCATGTGCGCACCCTCAGCCTAACGGGTGCTGCTTTCCCTCCCACTCAGGCGCGTCCATTCACCCTGAGCGTCCGTTTCCCTGCCTCCGCGCTCCCGACCACCGCCCCCCTGTCCGTTGCCTCGGGCACGGAGTGTCGGGCACAGCAGGGCACGGGTCTGGCCCTGTGTGCAGTAGCATTTTCTCCAGCTCTCGGCTTTTCCTTCTAGAAGGTGATGCCCTCTTACAAAACCTCCACTCTCGCCCCGGACGGCGCGCTGCCCACCTGAGGAGCCTCCGCGAGGAGGACGCCTTGCTGCAGGAGGAGAGCAGCCGCCACGGTGATATTGTCTTCGTGGACGTCGTCGACACCTACCGGAACGTCCCCGCGAAGCTGCTCAACTTCTATAAGTGGTGGGTCGTCAATGCCGGTGGCTACAATTGGTTTTCGTGTCCTTTGGTGGAGAAACAGTTTAGCAAACCATCACACCACTGAGATTTTTAAGAAAGAAACCAACCCGCGGCCCCTGCACACGGCCCCGGTCTGTTGAGTCCTGGTTCCCGTGAGGAGTGGCTGGTAAATGCTGCTGCTTCGCCCTCAGGCCAGCACGCCGCAGCGCAAACCATGGTGCTCTGTCCAGGACACGCAGGCAGAGCTGATGGCCCGTGAGTCAGTCCTTCCTCGAGTCACTTCCACGTTGTCTCAAGCCAACGTCAGACGAAAAACAGTGAGCTTGCAAGTGGCCCATTTTCATACCTGTCTCCCTAAACCTTACCCCTAGTATAGTCCCTTGTACCCAGGTTACCAGCTGAGTTCTGTCCAACGGAACATCGACATTATATTCCCATTCTCTACCCATTTGAAAATAACTTGCCCTAATTTCAAAACTTTTCCATAAAATGAAATTCAACAACCCTCAGAGTCTGTCCTATTTATCACTTCCTGAGCCTCCAGTATTTCTGGGGTCTTAGTTGGAATTCCTACCTTTATAATGATAATAGCAACAATAAGAGTAACTGTTACACATACTGTTGTTAATATTAGTTCCTCCAGCGGCCCATCGTTTGCTGTTGAGCCCCTGGATACTGTCTGCCCTGATGAGGACTGAACCTTCTAGCCGCAACGGTCTAGACTAAATCTGTCAAGAGTGCTCACATCTTTGTCTTTCCTTTCAAAACTCCATCAGCGAGTGTTTTCCTGGGGAGCCCCCGTCTGTCCCTGGTTCTCTGCTGCCTGGGCACAGTGGGAGATTGTCCAGCATCTGTGGGTGTGGGCTGGTCCTGAGGCTAGTTTATGGGAGGGATGTTTCCTATCCAGGACAAGCTAATGGAACTGAGTCGTCCTGTGGGCAGAGGGCAGATACAGATAAGACTGGAGGTGGGTGTGACTGGATGCCGGGATGGAGTGGACAGCTACTGTACCCAGGCCACCAGTGGGCCTTCCTGTTGTCACCGGGGCCGAGGCAGGGATGTGAAGGGGTGCGGGGGGAATGGAGGCCCAGGAACTGGACAAGTGCGCGGGCCATGGGGCAGCTTTAGTGAAATGCGAGCAGTGTGACCGCCTCGGCTGCTGCTTCCTCGTGTGGACGCCCTGACCTACGTCCCCTTTTCGCCACCAGGACCGTGGAAGCCACCAGCTTTGATTTGTTGCTGAAGACGGACGACGACTGCTACATAGACCTGGAAGCCGTGCTCACCAGGATCGCCCACAGGACCCTGCAGGGCCCGAGCGTCTGGTGGGGAAAGTAAGTTCAGCTTGTGAGCCCAGGGCGTTTGTGTGCCTGAGCAACGGCCATTCCCTTAGGAGGAAATCGACTTCTCTTCATAAGAAGACGTGGCTGAGATAGGGAGTGTCCTTAAAGGCTCCTGGGTTACTATATGTCAGGGGTCCTCAAACTTTTAAAACAGGGGGCCAGTTCACTGTCCCTCAGACCGTTGGAGGGCTGGACTATAGTTTTAAAAAAAACTATGAACAAATTCCTATGCACACTGCACATATCTTATTTTGAAGTAAAAAAACAAAACGGGAACAAATACAGTATTTGTATTTGCATGTGGCCCGCGGGCCGTAGTTTGAGGACCCCTGATTTATGTTATTCATCTGTGATTAGAGGAAAAACTTTAAAGTGAAAAACCTCCAGCTAATGTAACGAAGGCGAGAAAGTGACTTGGCTCTACCCTCCTGCCCTCGAAGTAAGTGGTTCTCAGATTAGCAGCTGCTGCATGTTAGATGTTAGAATGTTTGTTCCCTTTCTGAAGCTTCGTTCTTCAGAAATACAAGATGGGTCAGTGGATTTCTTAAGCAAATATACACACAATGATCTGGTACTTTCCATTCAGAAACTACACACGCAACTTTGGGAGAATTTAAATATATTGGTTTCATATAAAATATCCTACGTAGGTAGTTCCTTTCTCAGACTAAACAGTGTCTTCATGCTGCTGCCCTCGCTTCTGTGCCTGGTGACGGGAAAGCGTGAGGTGAGCAGAACGTGGTGGGACGTGTGTCAGGCACACAGGAGGCAGCTCACTCAGTGTCGATCTCAGTTTCAGGCTGAACTGGGCCGTGGACCGGACGGGGAAGTGGCAGGAGCTGGAGTACCCGAGCCCTGCGTACCCTGCCTTTGCATGCGGCTCAGGGTACGTCGTCTCCAGGGACATCGTCCACTGGCTGGCCAGCAACGCGGGCAGGCTGAAGACCTACCAGGTGGGGAGTGAAGGGTTTCTGCCAAAGGGGGCACCAGCCAGCCAGCTTCCCAGCCCAGCGCCACCCTGAGCAGGGCCAGCCCCGTGGGAAGAGCATGTTCTTTCTGTGAGAATCACTCGTTAGGGACACACTCCTGTCCCCCAAGTGTGGCGCTAAGTTTTACTCCTGGCCCTTTTTGTGCCGCCTTATACTTCCTGCCTATGTTTACTAGTCCCTGGAGGAGTAAAGATTTATATTCCGAAGGAAGAGGATGGGTGCTGCTTCCGTTTGGGTGACAGTGGGGACCGTGTCACCAACAGCGCTGCCCAGTGACTCGGTCCAGTGTGTTTCGTGCCATCAGCGCTGGAGCGTTGGGGCCGTGAGAGCCTTGGGTCCCTTGTAGGATGTGCTGTCTCCATGTAAACAGCCACCGGCTTTCACTCTATGTCCGTGTTCACATGCCAGGGTGTCGTGTTAGATGGCAAAACAAAGAGGCAGAAAGATCATTTATCGCCCATTGAGTAGGTGTGGCTGTCTGTACAGATGGGAGAGCATTTAACCCTTTGATGCGTGTCCAGGGTGAAGATGTGAGCATGGGCATCTGGATGGCGGCCATAGGACCTAAGAGATACCAGGTAAGCGGCGTCAGTGGGGCTGGGGAACCCAGGTGGGCGGCTGTGTGGCACCTCGGGCGGGAGCAGTGGATAGAAGGTCTCCTCGCGTCGTTGCTGCGCTCGTGACTGGATTCACTGTGATCCGCCTGGGTTCCCAGGCAGCATGTTTCTGAGTAAAACGACAAGGAAATGTTGTGAATGGAAGTTCTGCCCACAAAGAAGAATTGGGTTTTTATCAGAAATTCTTTGCAGCTTTAACACTTAAAGAATCAGCCAACATGAGTTCCCAGCAGCGTGGTGGGCTGAACGATGCAGAGGAAACGCTGGGTGGAACACGGTCAGGCCTCTTGTAAAATACACCGGTCACCGAGCTAGAAAAACAAGAACCCATCTGCACAGACCAGACATGCAGGACAGAGCCCAGAGCCCTAGAGAGCAGCAAGCTGGCCTCTGCCGCAGGATTTCTGTTGGAGTCTGGATCCTTGCTGCTCCTGCTTTGGCCATAGGAGGTGCCTGGGGCCGAGCGCGCCCCCCACTTTAGGAAGCGGAAGTGAACCCGGTCGGCTGGTTCAGCTTCAGTTGTCCCACCGCTCTGTCGCTGTCTCAGTGCCATCTCTGATGGAATCACTCTGGTTCTGTGTGCGGGCGTCTGTACTGGTGTCTGCAGGGCTTACTCTGGCTGTGGCTGTGGCTTCTACAGACTGGCTTTGGCGCTTGTTTCCTGAGTGTTCTGCAGTGGTTCTCAACCTTCTGGCCCTTTAAATACAGTTCCTCATGTTGTGACCCAACCATAACATTATTTTCGTTGCTACTTCATAACTGTAATGTTGCTACTGTGATGAATCGTCATGTAAATATCTGACATGCAGGATGGTCTTAGGCAACCCCTGTGAAAGGGTCGTTCGACCGCCAAAGGCATCGCGACCCACAGGTTGAGAACCGCTGGTTTAGAGGCTCTTGTGCTCTGGCTTCCTGCTCCTTGGGAGCTGGGGTCTGGATGTGAAACGCTTCCCCACAGAGGGAGGATCCGCACCCTGTGCTGCCACGCAGGGCATCGCCGTCCGTGAGCGCGTTCAGTTCCCACGGGGACGCGTGGGGCTCCGCAGACGGACTCCAGCCGGACCCATAGGCTCCTCCCGACAGCTGTTCTCTTACTGCCCCAGGCTCTGGCCCCTCAGGGTCCTGCCTGGCTGTGGGATCCCATCAGTCTCCTGGCCCTGGAGTCTCAGGCCTTTAACCCAGCAGCTGCGCATGGCACAGGCGAGGCCAGCCCTGTAGAGCTGTGGGCCGGCGCTGTGGTGTCTCGGCTTGAACGGTGGCTCTGGGCTGTATCCGGCTCTAACGCTGGGTGTAGGCTGGTCCTGAGTCCCTCCTGCTCTGCACAGCTTCCCTGTGACCTTGAGCAGGTCCCTCTCTTAGTTCCAGGCTCTCATTTGTGAAAGCGTCTACCTCACAGGGTTAGTGCGAGGACCAAGTCAGGGAACATTTATAAAGCACTTGGTACGACCCGGGGACAGGGTCGCCTCCCATCAGAACAGCCGCCAGCTCGGATGGCACGTGTGAAACTTTCCATTCGTGGCTTCCAGACCCTTCTTCCCAGGACTCCCCTTAGTGCCGCACTGTGTCTACCTCCCACAGTCAGTCGCCCCAAAGCCCGAGTGGTTGTCTCTGCAGTGACGTCAGCTTCCCTGGGAGAGTCCAGCCTGTGCGTGAGCCCTGTCTTGTCCTCAGGCGTTGACGTCCGTTCCCGTCGGCTTTGTTTCCCACAGGACAGCCTGTGGCTGTGCGAGAAGACCTGTGAGACGGGGATGCTGTCCTCCCCGCAGTACTCCCCACAGGAGCTCGCGGATCTGTGGAGGCTGAAGGAGCTGTGCGGCGACCCTTGTCAGTGCGACGCCAGATGAAGGGGACTCGCGGGGAGGGGCCTGGGTGTCCGCAGGAATCCGGGAGAGCACGTGCGGCTGGATGCGTGCTGAGTGCTCCCTCGGGAGCTCCAGGCGGGCTCCCTGGACCCGCGTTGTGTCACTTCATGTTCGCAGTTTCCTCTTTAAGAATCAACCCTGATGCTGTAGCATAACAGAAACTGTATTTATCTATCGGGAGATTTGAAAAATACCAAATAGTTTATAAGTCCTCATGCATCGTTCCTAGTTAGCATTCACTAGCTATCATTTTTGGTTAAAAGTCGGCTTGTTCAGAAATCTTGAGTGACTGAGAGTTGGACTTTCAGCCTAGATTGAGAATAGCTTCGTCTGGCACGATTGGACTTTCAGCATGGGCCGAAAACTCACAGAAACGCTGTGTGATGCTGTGTCGCGCTGAGCAGTAGTCACTTGTACCAAAGTGTGGGTTTCTGGAAATAACATCGCTGTCGTGGATGTCTGAGCAAAGGGAGCCACTTAGGCCTGGGGAAGAACCCGATGAATTCTCAGGTCTGGACCTTGGTTTTAAAGATCATTTATCATTCATGGACAAATGCACGTTTTCTTTTGCCATTTTCACAAATCCTGGGAGTCACAATTTAGTACTCTATTAAAAATGCGACGTTTTTGTGAATATAAGTAAAATCAAATATTCTCAGGGTTTTAGTGCCAGAGGGAAGGATATTTTTAAATAGTTGACATTTTGAAAGAATTATGCTTTCCTGCTGTCATTGCCTAAAGTTTACCTAATATGAGTGAAATTTGATCAGTGCTGGGAATCATTTACAGCAGAAGATAGGCTCCTATAGGTGTAACTGCGGGAGAAAGCATGTAACTTTGAGAAGTACTCTCCTCTGAGCACTGCGGTCGAGAAGAGTGATCGTAGCATGTCTGCGGTACATAGTGGTGGGTGTGCCCCTAAGTTTAAGGGACATTTCCCTAAATGACCAACCAAATCACTTTAGTAGCCTTTAAAAACCAGTAGTATCAATAGAGGATTCCATAAAACTGGTCTTATGACAGACATGAACTGTGTTCAGATTTTATTAGACTAGCTAGGTTCTATTTAGTATTGGAATCTTTACGAACTATAAATATGAATTAAAATCAGAAAATCATTAGTAGGTACAAAGCCTTTATTGTCGCTATTATGTACAAGCCTAGAAACAGTCTCTTCCTTAAAGAAAAGTACAGCCTCTGAGAGAACTGCTCCGATAGGTCATTTCTTGCCAGTGAGCCCCGGGAACCACAGCCCAGTCTCTGAGCTGTATGAGCTGCTGTCACCATCGCACTAGCAGACAGTCTCCATTCTCCACAGAATAGAACTGTAAGGACTGCTGGTCATTTTCTAGTTCAATCTCTCTGCCCGGCATCTAAAGTCAGAACAAAGGTTTGGGGTGATTCAGTCAGACCTGCCGGTGTGTGTTACATGCCCCGCCCCCGAGACCGCGGAGAGTCAGCCATGGAGGCGCAGTTTCACAGCTGCCCCTGCTGTGGCCGGGCTGGCGGCTCCGGGCAACTCACCTTGGGGCTCTCGTAGGCCAGCAGCAGGTCCGACACAGGGACCTTGAGGAGGCGGGACAGCAGCCCTTTCACCTTCTGAATCGTCATGGAGTCTGTCAAAGAGAAGCCACCCGTGCTCTCAGATGACAGTCACCAGCCGCAGGAGCTCACAGTGCAGGACCGCAGGTCCAGTGGCAGCTGGACTGTCACCTCAGTGTCGACCCACCCAAGTGACCGATGAGGCAGAGGCCCGGGGAGCAGACCCGGTCTGAGCACTCAGAGCCAGTGCTCGGCCCGCGTGCCCGTCAGTGAGTTTTCACACTATTCAGTGGCGTCTAATCCTCCCTCCCTCGTCCCAGTCACCAGAAGTCAGATTCTCTGCAGAGGAATGATGTGAGGAAAATCATTAACTTCTCCTTTTAAATCTTTGTGGTTGTGATGCCCTAACTACAGACCACTGCGGGGCCTCTGGAGTGAGGGGTGCCTACGTGGTCTGCCGGGCCCTCCCCGCAGGCGGCCGGCAGTTCCCACAGCGGGTCCCTGTGCTGGACACACGTACAGTGACCAGCAGGCCTGGAACGCAGCCTCAGGAGTAAACGCTTCCGTTTGTTCAAAAAACACTATGTATGAACTTTTCTCCAAAGATAGTTGTGGTAGATATTGGCTATTTTGATGAGAAATACAGTTTCTTTGAAGCTTTAGCGGGAGGTACAGCAATAGTGTGGTGTTCCTACAAAAATATCACATGGATTCAAATATTTTTCTATCAAAAACCATTTTTGTAAAGGCTGTCTGTTTTTATGCAACTTGTGATAATAAATGTTCTTTATTTTAGAAAAAATACCTTTCTTTAAGTGTATGTACTGAATGGCCAACAGATATTTATCATTTTAATCAGCATAATCTGCTCAGGTAATCGCGTCCTTTTGGAAACTCTAGGTGGACTGGCTTCACTGTTTGGGGTGATTGAGAGCTGACCAGCCGCGGGCTGCACACAAGCTGTGCCTTTGCTAATCATGTGAGCACACACAGGGCTTCCTATCAACACAGGGTCCTCCAGATGAGCGTTCAGGGAGTGAGAGGAGCAGGGTCGCCTTAGAGCGAGAAGAGCTAGTGACAACCAGTAAGCTCTGCGCGCGACGCAGACGCAGGAGAGCAGAGGCTCATCCTCTTACCCGGCAGCTGTTTCTCCAGGGCCTTCTGGTCAGGGCGGTCAGGACAGTTTATCTTCAGGGCTGGAAGGAAACCAGGACAGACTAGTTGAGACCTGCTGCAATCAGGACTTAAGCGGCACTTGAACGTTAAGGGGATTGCCAAGTGACGCAGCTGTTGGTACAGCCCAGCTCAGACCCTAACAGGACTCGGTCTTGAAGTTTAAAAGTCCTCCTGTGAACACTTCACTAACATTCGCATTACTGACTGCAAAGAGCTGGACCTTTCCCTTCCCCTTCAGTACTTCCTTCCTGACAAGTTCACTAGGTTTTCAAGTGCAAGACAAGTCACACATTTCCAAGTCACAATTCAGTTCACTGTTGAAATACTCCCCACATCTATAACACTATTAAATGGGCCGAAAGCAATGAATTTCTAAAATGTTCAATATAGGAATTTACATGTGTTTGAGAATTTATCATTTCTTTAAAAACCAATGTACTCGGGCACTTGAGAGAAACCATCTCTATTAGGCTATCATTCTGTTTCGGCACCTAAGGACTTGAACACAAAGAAGCTGTCTCTGAATTTGGGGTTCTTACTTAGTAGCTGGTTTTTGAGCAAAAATGGTTGTTGTGTTTTGAGTTCCCCATCTTCAGGTGCACCGTATTCTATTTAAGAAATAAAAAACGATGAATGGTAATCCACAGGCCACTGTAAGGGAAGAAATGTCAGATAAGTGTCAACACAGGACCAGCCCAGCAGCCGCTGGTCCGCTAACTGGATCCACTTCCTGTGGGCCCTCCCGCCCTCCATATGACATCACTGTCCTCAGAGACAGGCAGTGTCCGGACAGACTAGCAAAACGAGGCTGTGCTTCCAAACACCTGAAGCGTTTGCTCCAAATGTCACCCCTGCTAACGTTTCTGAACTTGAGGGGGAGCTCATGCTATTTGGGACACAACTCACAGGACACCTTCACCCAGTTCCAGCCAGATTTAGCCACACAGGGCGGGCCCTCGGAACCACCCCGCCAACCAGGTCCCCTGGAAACGCAGCCTCAATATGGTACCAGGCGTAAGGACAGCAGCACTGACGCGCCAACTTGTGCTGGGCCCTCGGGTGTGAAGGCGGAGCCGTACCTGCAGGGCTGCTCAGACCTTCTCGCCCACCCCCAAGTGACTGAATTCACTGAAAGCAGCCGGGAAGGTGGGCCGGCTAAGGGCGTCATGTGAAAGCAACTCCCACAGGCAGCTTTTCTTCCTCACAGAGAGATGCAGCCTGAAGCACTGACGCAGCAGCTCACATTAGGAAATGTGTGAAAAAGGAAGTCACACGGCAGTGACATTTGGAATAGTAATGAAGCCCAATCAAAGTGGAAAGGAGTGGGGGACAGAGGCCTGAGGTGGCAGCTCCGGGCTGGAGTGTGAGGGAGCACCTGGCACAGGGTCTGTAAGCGCCTTCCATCGGCCTGGAGGCCCAGGGGGAGCTGGAAAAAGTGCCAGTGCCTCAAGTCCACCTTCAAACACTCGCATTTTTACACCCCCTGGGTGAACTGGGCGCCGGCCCTGGGTCGGAGTGGTGCCGACACGTAAAGATGACCCACACCCCTGGTTCCTCCTGCTGTCCATTCTCTAAAGACAGTTAAGATCTGCTCCCATCTCGCCGAAGTCGCCCCAGGGAAACACCCAGCACCCACTCAATGGAAGAGAACAGAGCCTGGGAGAGAAGCCACAGCCTGTGGCCCCGCGGACCCCGGGAGGGCGGTGTGGGTACGCACTGCGGCAGAGGGCCTGGTATCTGGGGTGGGCGGCCAGGAACGCCTCGCTGGGCCTGTCCTGGTCGGGATCCTGGTGCCCACCCGCCTCTTTCCACTCCTTCCCAAACGCCTTCCGGTAATCCAGCTCGGCCCCGCGCCGCTCCTCGGGGCGGATCTGCGTGGAGAAGTGCCAACAGGTCTATGAGACAGGTCCCTAATGAGTGTGTGTTGTGCCCTATTCTTCCTCACTGCCCACCCAGAGATCATCTGATAGGTACAAGGTAATTATATTTTTCCCTTTTTAACATTGACAGTCCAGGAGTTTATTCAAAAAGAAAATTCTGTTCCCTACTTTTCTTCATGAGAGTATTGGCCCACGAGCTGGTTTCTGGACTAGGCCAGGTGCCTGAGGGCCCTCAGGTGTGGGGAGCCCACCTGGAGGAGCCCACTGGGGGAGCGCACAAGCCCAGGCAGCGGCTCCAAAAGGCACTGCCTCCCCGTTTACAAGGGGAGGGCCAACAGGCTCCTGGTTCTGTCTTCTTTCTGCCTCCACCCCCCCCCCCCCCCCCAGGAAAAGGAGGAAGAACCCGGTGTCCCTCACCCTCCTTGGTGATAACGAATCGACTGGGTGACAGGTGGTCACTGCTCAGTCTGATCCCACTGTCACTAAAACGCACAGGAGGCCCTTTACCTCTTAAGGACAACCACGTCTGACACCCTCCGCAATATTCAAATACAGTGTCTTTTGCATTTTGTGTAACTTGTTTTCTAGTCTCGAAGACACCAGCTGTGCGCCCACCTCGCATCTGTTGAGGGTCCGCAGCTGGCCGATCTTGGCGATGATGAACTGCAGGTGGGTCTTGGCCTCGCTGCCCACAGTCAGGGGGTTCCGTAGGCAGGACAGCGAGTGCAGACTCTGCAACTTATCCAGCTCGTTGATGACGGACCACTGACACCCAAACAAGGAAATACACGTTTCAGGCTCACTTTCCAGATGATGTGAACGAGCAACAGAAAAGCAACGTTCCTGGTGGAGTCCGAGGGCCAGGATTTCATCGCACCGAGCACTTTGGGCCAAGGAGAAAGAGTCTGCTTCACGAGTTAAACTGATTCCTTCCATAATATTTTTGGGTTTATATGAGGAATTTCACTCTGAGGAAGCATTTCTCAGAACATTTAAAGTGTTTTTTCATCGAAGGAACCTACAAGCGGGCGTGAGGGTGGAGCGAGGCCCCAGGGCTCAGCACCCTGAAGAGGCTTACTTGCGATATCCGATTGTCATCGAGGACAAGGGACTGCAAGGAAGGGAACATTGCCGTTTTGCACCCTGGAAAAAGGAGAGGTAGGTCACACAGCAGAAGTGCAAGCAGCAGCTGAAGCATGGAGGACGGGAGGGGAATGTAATAATCTCACATACCAACCCCAGCATCCGGGAAATGCAGAGAAGAAATCCCAATGTCACCAAGGATTAGTCGTTCTAATCTGAAGTTACAAATGTTCAGTTTGATTGCACGGAACAATACAATTGCTGAGGGCTATCAGCCAGACTAGATCTGTAATTTTTTTGCTACACCTTATGTTTTCATCCCAGGTAAAACCCTTAGAAACCATGCAGTCCAACTCAGGGCACGCACTGGACCCGTTCACTAAAAGTTTGCTGTGCACTAATGTAACCGGCATTTTAGGAGCCATTACCTGGGCAGATATGCTATTAGAAACAGCTGGTTTTCATCAATTGACTGGTTAGAGGAAAGGTCTAGTAACCTGACCAACTGGAGAACGTCAGCTGGCCTGCATGGAAAAGAGAATTTTTTCAACATGAATTTAATATCTTGTTTTCAAACACATAACCTTAAAATACCTACATTTGCTATTAAGGAAGGTTGGGGGCAACATATTTAATTCAGGGCTTTCCCCCTAATGGGGTTTTCCTCATAGTGGTGAAGTTTGAGCTGACATTCTAATTTGTGAGGGCAATGAGTATTTTTCTAATTCTTACTTGCAAATCCTTCTGAAAATTAACATGTAATTGAGACTATATTCCGGGTGAGTAGATGGTGACAGGCAGTTTCGTAAACCTTGTTACCTTTCTGAAATGGAAATGTTGTTGGACTTGAGGTACAGCTCCTCCAGGGCTGGCCACCCCTGGGCACAGTGGAGCACCTGGGAGGGAAAGAAACGCAGTTCAGGGGGCGCGCCCTCTGCTGGTTATTTCCCGTGTTTGCCACTAAAACCTGCACATGAATCCCACTGAGTTTTAGAAATAAAGTGCCTTACAAGACATTTCATTGAAGACTGTAATTCAGGCCAGATGACATGTTAATGGCCGTGTTATAAGGATAGGGACCTGCCTTTCAGCACTGAACCACCCAGTGAGGTATCAGTGCGTCCTGCAGGCATACCTGGACGAGGACCGAGGCACCTACAACCTGCACTAACGCGGCACATTGTTACCTGCTTCCCTAAAGGAAGGGGACTCGTTGAAACACCTTTCCTCAATTATCGAAGCCAATCGGATTTGCAGAGAATATGCTGATCAGTCAAGATTTCTCTGTGACGGCTCCTAAAGGCCCCACTTGCACCTCCTGCCCTCTCCCCACGGCATTTCCATGGGCCCCTCCTGTCCCGACGCTAAATCTAAACCTGGAGAGGGGGGCACAGGAAGGAACCCCAGGAAAGGATTCTGTGGCTGTGGCCCCAAGTTCAAGACGACATCTGTGAGGGAGGTGCCTTGGTGGCACTTCACAGGTGAACTCACTGGGGTGTCCTCTGCCTGTGTCTGACAGTGGACTGTTGTGGATGTGTGAAGGCAGGTGACCCGACAGAAAAGAGCGGTACCAAGCGCTTGGCAGGCGGGCCCTGGAGCCCTCCCAGCGATGCCCAGTGAGCAGCGATCCCAGAGCTGAGCTAAAGGGCTGTGAGGACTTCCAGCCGCGGTCCCACCCTGAGAACTCCTGTGGGACACCAGGTGCTGGAAGCTCAGCCAGCAGCCACTCTGCGCTCTGAAAGCTGAGTGCACGCTCACTGCACACTGAGCAGCCGCGGGTCAGACCCCATGACAGGTCGGAAGGAGCTGAGACAGGGACTCCGAGACACAAAGTCCTACCTCCCCACCACGACTGCCAGGCAGCCTACAGATCCTATTATGTGAGTAACTGGATGATTAAAATGAGGCCACAGTTATGCTTCAATTCTCTAGTAAACCAGTCATTTCAAAGCACTTCTTACTGGGTAATAAACCAAAGAAACACGATTACCTCTGCCCACGTGACTCCTGTTCTGTTGAGGACTAAGACCTTCAGTGCAGCGAATGTCCCGACGGGAGCCGGCGAGCCCAGGGGGAACCGCAGCTTGTTCTCACTGTGGAAGCAGGAGATGCAGTGCTGCCTGCTGCGCAGGAGCCGACGCACAGGCACTGACGGCAGCAATTTGGGATTTAACAAGAGCACCCTGGATTATGTCAACCTTAAAGTTACACCAAAAACAAAGTGAGCCTGGCCGGCGTGGCTCAGTGGTTGAGCGTCGACCTATGAACCAGGAGGTCACGGTTGGATTCCCAGTCAAGGGCATATGCCTGGGTTGTAGGCTCGATCCCCAGTGTGGGGTGTGCAGGAGGCAGCCGATCAATGATTGTCTCTCTTCATTCATGTTTCTCTCTCTCCCTCTCCCTTCCTCTCTGACTTCAATAAAAATATATTAAAAAGCAACAACAAACCAGTTCCTACCTGAGATCAAGGACTTCCAGGTGTCGGAGCTGCTCAGCAATATCTGTGACTTCCTCCCATGCTGACAGCAGGTTTTGTGACAAGTTGACGACTCTGATATCTAAAAGCACGTGTTAAGAGCAGTAATACAGAAAGAGTCACAAAAGACCCGACAGTGGTTCCCTCGTAGCTCTGTGCACAGGGTCTGCACCCCTCTGGGCCCTATTCTGCACAGAGGACTTTACCTTTTTAAATCGTCCAACTGTCCATTCAGAAACGAAAAGCTGTCACATGCTGCACACTAGACACAAACGTCTCCAGCCCAAGTCACGGCCGCACCATCTCGCATTGTCCAACGAAAGGGAAAAGCCGTGATGGTGCTTTTGCTTGATTAGGCCCTGCCATGGTGCTGTCGCTGTGGCAGCCTCACATGGAGCCCTCACACCTCTCCACTGGCTGTTATCCTCTGCACCGGGGAATCCCTGAGTCATGTGGCATCTCCAGGACTACAGGGGTCAGCGTCAACGAAAGTGCTAGGAAGCTCTGGCTGTCCGGAGGGTCTCCTGCAGGTGGGAAGCAGTTGCTATGACACCCACTGTCCCTGGCCCAGGAATTCAGAGAAGAATAACCAGTAGGACAGAAAGAGGCAGGTACCCGGGCGGAATGCTGGAGGGGGTGGTGGCCGTGCCCCCTCCACAAGGGCCCAGTTTAGCAAACCCGGTGAAGAGATGGAGAGGAGCTTGGTACAGGGCTGGGCCAGCTAAGGAGACTCTCATTTATCTGGGCAGCGACTGCCCCACAAACTGGGCTGCTGTTAGAAAGGAAGCCGGGGAGATGGACACAGGTGGCCGACAGCGGTGTCCGCACAAGTCAGGTGATCACTGAAAGGATACTAGGACACGTGCTGGCAATGTCTCCTTTGTCACCAGAACAGCTTACGGCACAGCTCCTCAGGGAAATGTCTCGCAGCTCGCTCAGCTGACTGCAGGAAAACAGAGTTCACATGGACCCGCACACACGGGCGCATCCCCAGGCCTTTAAAAATTACACAGCATCTCAGAACATAACAAGGACCAGAATTAACAAATATCAGCACCTGCCACCCAACTTAAGAAATAAAGCATTACTGAAAGAAAGAATAAAGCATTACATACATCACAAAGACAAGTCACCTGCCTTGTCCCTTTCCGTTTTACACGCCCCCTCCACCCCGGGGGCCAGCGTGCTACATTTGGGGTTTCATCTTAAGCCTATCTGAAGTTTCACTATATATTCCCATATCCCTAAACAGTTAGACTATTGTTGATTATCATGAGACTTGATATAAATGGAACCCTACTGTATATATCCTCCGGCAAATTGCTTTTTCCATCCACAGTATATTGCTCAGCAGTGATTGAGCTTATCAGCACATGGACCCAGAACACTCACTTCCACTTTCCACAGTGGCCACCAGGGGTCACTACTAGGACGCATCACCAGGGTCAGGCCAAACCACAGGGCTGACCATGGCTAAACCGCATCATTTCATGCCCTGCAGATGCTTCATGATAACTGGGGAACTTAAAGGGAAGAGCGCAGGGAATTCTGACTCAGAGGGTCTGGATGGGACCAAGGTGATAAGGGTGTGCAGCTACACGGCACAGGGAACAGTTCACACTTCTGTCTCCATGTCAGGTATCAACCAGCTGGAAATGTCACCTCGAAATAGAAAAGGACCAAAGTGTCCACCTTCGTTACTCAATAGTCAATACCAGATAGTAGAGTATAAAAGTTAGTAATCGGCAAATCCATCTTTTCATTCCAATCTGGAGAATCCCAACAACCCTGAGCTTGGGAAGGATTTTAATTTCCCTGAATCCTGACCCTTGGATTCCTGCGATTTCCAGTTGCTGTTTGTGCAGGAAGCACAGGCCAGTTAGGGGTCAAGGTCTGAGTGCGGACAGAGAGTCGGGTGAACTTGCTCCTGAACCTGATGGGACTCCCGGTCAGCTCCTCGGGTGCCGGCCATGTGGGCTGATTGCAAACAGGTAGGCGTCTGCTCTCCCATTATCAATTCCACTCACCTTTGCTTTTTAATAACAGAGCCAAAACCAATAGTTTCCACAGGTATGTTCCCAATTGTAACAATTTGCTTTTTTGCATCATCTTCTGGTTCGTCTTCATAGCGGTCCCTAAGTGCAGTGAGAAAGTCTACTCCAAAGTTTGCTTTGTGCGGACGAATAAAGGACCCTCCCGTTGGGTGGCTGGACAGGAGAGAAATGGAGCACAGTAAATGCCCACGGAGACACTGAAATAAGATGCCACATGCAAATCCCTTAGAACGGTCCCTGCCACCAACGTAACATCTGCATTTATAAGCTTATTTATAAATATATTAGCAAATAAAGCAATTCTACCATTTTCAAAAGAAAAAGAAAATAGCCCAGCCAGCTTGGCTCAGTGGTTGAGTGTCGACCTATAAACCAGGAGGTCACGGTTCGATTCCCGGTCAGGGCACATGCCGGTTGCGGGCTCCATCCTCAGTGTGGGACGTGCAAGAGGCAGCCAATCAATCGTTTTCTCTCATTGATGTGTCTATCTATCCCTCTATCCCTCTCTCTTCCTCTCTAAAATCAATAAAAATATTAAAAATATCTACATATCATCCGCCAAAAATGGCCATAAATGCTGGGAAGAATGCATGCTATGAGCTAGACTATTTTAAAGCTTTTTCCTAGAGAGCAGAGCCCAACCCTGAACAACAGAGTGTCATCCTACCACCCTGAGCTCACCAAACACCCCATGCAGTCCATCCTAATGTCTCTGTGAGGAAGCGGCAAAAGAGTGATGCTGTTCTCTGACATTAACACACACACCTGAAGATCTCACAAGACCAGCATTCTACTATATGTATGTTTACTACAGGATTCTGTCTGATCACTGCTTCTTACTAGATATCTAGGCTAGTTCTCTTTTCTTTCATTCACTTAATGGATTGTAAATTTTTAGTGAATCAATGAGAAATGTCTACATTCATCCAATTTTTAAAAAACTGAAGAAAACAAAAAAGGACAAAGAAAGCAACCCACTTGTAAGGTTACGAGTCCATTTTACAGCCCTAGCCAGTTTGGCTCAGTGGACAGAGTGTCGGCCTGCGGACCAAAGGGTCCCGGGTTCGATTCCCGTCAAGGGCAAGTACCTTGGTTGCAGGCTCCTGCCTGGCCCAGGCCCTGGTCAGGGTGCAGGAGGCAACCAATCGATGTGTTTCTCTCACATCGATGTTTCTGTCTTTCCCTCTCTCTCCCACTTTCTCTAAAAGATCAATGGAAAAAATATCCTCGGGTGAGGATTAGCAACAACAACAAAAAAGAGTCCGTTTTTTAAAACATGGAAGAAAAATCTACAAATAGAATTGTGTTGTTTTTTTAGAATACACCAAATTCTACATTACAGAACTAACCCAAGAGCCAAACACTTCTTTTCCAGCCATTTTGATTAAACTATTAAATATTTTCCCAAATAACCATGCCAATTCGTAATGAAGTTACCTGCATTTAAAATACACAGTCCCTCCATGGCTCCCATCATGCTTGCCTCTCTCGGGATTGTCCCATTCCACTCCTAGCCAGAGTCCTAGCAGAACAAGAAACACTAAATGAGCAGTAAGTGGTGACACAGGTACCCCTTGGTATTTGCTCTGTTTTTCTGCAAGCAAATATAGTTTATTTAAATCTATGTATGATCCTAGCTCGGGAAATTAAATTTCCAACCACAAGTAGCCATTTACCAAACATTAGGACTGTTGGATTCCTTTTTGAAGTAATTTTTACATGTTTATTTACAACAACAGCTAACACTTGCACCAGTAACTGGTCCAAGTGCTTTAAACACCTTAACTCATTTAGCTGTCACTGCAGCCTTATAGCAACATTCAGTGTAATAACCCCAGGAGCAACTACTAAGTCTGTGTTCAATTTCTCTGTCTTTGTATCAATTCTATCAGATGACCTCTAAAAGAAACCCAAAAGTAGTACCAACTGAGGTAAAGTAATGGAGAGAATGCCCCATACAATGAGATCATTAATACAGAATAAGTATATATCAGCTCCCTCTGCAGAATTGTAATTTTCAGGGGGAAAAACCCCCACAAAAATGGCTCACAATACATATATGAAGAATGTGTCAAACTCACAGGCAACAATGAATGAAAATAGTATGTGCCCCCTCCTATTCGCTAAACGACCATAAGTTCCTCCCCCTGTATTACTGTATTTGCGCGACGTCGCTCCAATGTGCCAGGAGGAACTGGGCTCATTTCCTCCAGCTGCTGGAAGTACTGGCGTTCGTAGGTTAGCACCTTGCCAAGGGCACACCCCTTCTCAGGACAACCCAATGATAAATCAGACAGAGGGGTAAATGCCCGGTCCCTCGTCTCAACTAAGAAAGACTGAAGATGCCTGGCTGGCATGGCTCGGTGGTTGCCTCAGGAGGTCACGGTCCAATTCCCGGTTGGGACAGGGCACATGCCCAAGGTGCAGACTCGATCCCCAGTGTGGGGCATACAGGAGGCAGCCAATCAAATGATTCTCTCTCATCATTGAGGTTTCTATCTCTCTTCCCCTCTCCCTTCCTCTCTGAAACCAAAAAATATATTATAATTAAAAAAAAAGACTGAAGGCCATCCTAGCTTCAGAGTGCCACATGGGGTCAGATGAAACCTTTGATCAGATCCCATCACAGTCCAACTTCTCCCTCTACCCAATCCTGCTCCCTTCCCTTCCATTAATTAGTATTGATCCTAAGAACACTCCTAATAATCTTTATGAACTCTAAATAAGTGTAGTGTATAAGTAAGTATAACCATAGATACCACCGGATATTGTCATCAAATAAAACTGTATACAGGAGGCATCTCTAAATTGGTTATTAATTTCCTCAAAATTGGTTTACTATAGCACTACTGATAAGCCTACACAGAACATCTACAAATAAATACTTATGCACACATGCAAAATCATACGTTACCAGCCACAGGAGGGACGGTGCCATAAAAACGCACTGTGGCACATTCTCCGTTAACTGAAACTCTGCGACCAATGACATCTGATGTCAACGTGTCATTCATTATCATGCAAAATATGAGATCTAGGAAGAAAAGTACAAACTTGATGAGAACTTAATAAAATTCTTTTAAACTTCATGTGGATGGATATTCGTGAGGTCCATGCTGCTGAACAATTTAGTCATCATATTTTGGTGAGAACCGAATCATTTTATGTACCTTACTCTGATCATTTTATTTTATTTCACCGACTAACTATATTTGGATAATCGAATGTGTTTTTAAAATCCTGTTTGACTCCAGACAGTGACTTGTCTATTCTGTCATTTCCTGAAGGGGGTGGGAAGGGCAGAGAAGGGGACAGAGTGATGGAGGAAAGGGAAAGGAGCCCTGACCGGGCGGCTCAGTTGGCTGGGTGTTGTCCCATCCACCGAAGGATCCTGGGTTCGATTCCTGGTCAGGGCACATACCCAGGTTTCGGGTTTGATTTCCAGTCGGGGCGCATATATGAGGCAGCAAATGGGTGTTTCTCTCTCCTTCTCTCTCTCTCCCCCCCCCCCTTCCTCCTCTTTAGAATCAATGAAAAAACAAACACCATATCTGCTGGTGAGGATATTTTTTTTAAAAAGGACAGGAAACAGGAGACATGAATAGTGTTCTCCCCTCGGGGAGAAAAACACACATCCACAGACATGGGAAACAACACATGGTAAAGTTAAACTAATAAGCTGAACCGGTTTGGCTCAGTGGATAGAGCGTCGGCCTGCGGACTGAAGGGTCCCAGGTTCGATTCCGGTCAAGGGCATGTACCTGGGTTGCGGGCACATCCCCAGTGGGGGGCGTGCAGGAGGCAGCTGATGGATCTCTCTCATCGATGTTTCTAACTCTCTGTCCCTCTCCCTTCCTCTCTGTAAAAAATCAATAAAATATTAAAAAAAAAGTTAAACTAATAAAAACACAGAGACTTAAAAATAAAGAGAAGGCCTTCAAAGGGGCCCAAGAGAGCCGGGCTGGCATGGCTCGGTAGTTGAGCATCAACCCCTGGACCAGGAAGGAGGTCCCGGTTCGATTCCCGGGCTGCTGGCTCCATCTCCAGCAGGGGGCGTGCAGGAGGCAGCCGGTCCATGATTCTCATTGTTGATGTTTCTCCCTCTCCCTCTCCCTTTCTCTCTGGAAAAAAAAAAAAAAAAAGATAATTAAAAATATATATATATAGAGAGAAAGGAATATAAGGGGAGGCTTAGGTTTGGGAGGGAAGACCGTGAATTAAGAGGTGTCTACAGAATGCCATCAAGGACTCGGATTCCTACTTCAAAAAGCATGTTTTCACTCGACCTGGGTACCTGGGGGTCCTCGGCACAACTTATAACTGATTCTGTGAACGCAGATGAGATCAGAAGTGTATTAATTAGGTGGAAAAGAGGCCCATCGATGCTGCTCTCCCATCGCTGGATGTTCCTCTCTCCCTCTCCTCCCAAATCAATTTTTTTTTTTTTTAGGGATTGTGGACTAGGATTTTTTTAAAAAATCCCCAGCGATAAACTGTTTTATAAAAAGGTTAAAACTAAAAAGAGGAAACCAGTAGAGGCGATTATCCAACACCCCCTGCCTGGCTGCGTGCGTGAATGTCAGACAGAAGGGAAGCCCGCCCGTCGGTCTCCCGCATCCGTCTTTCTCCCAGTCCGTCTGGCTGTGCAGGAACCCCGCCCCCGGGGAACCCTGGCCGCGGTGTCTTTGGGAACCGGGACGTCACACCCCCACCTGGGTCCACCCCCAATTTAGGACAGTCCCTCCCTTCCCCCCGATGGTAGTAAGCGCTCCGCAAACATTTTAAATGTTCTCCGCCCGCTTCCCATGACTTCTCCATCACCAATACTACAAGACTTGGAAGGACGAGGCTGTTTCTCTAACGGGACACCGCGTCCGCGGTCGCCGGGACCAATTTCACGTCTTCCCAAGTGACAGGACAAGCCGCTTCGGCCGGACGTGCAGGGCGGCGCGGCCCACCCCTCCGGGCCCCGCCCGGTCCCCGCACCTCCGAGCACACCCGCACCCGCACTCCCATATCTGCACACGGGCCCGCGCGCGGGGGGCAGGCGACGCCGGACTCGGGCAACCTGGGGAGCTTCTAGGAAATTTCTATTATAGGAAAGAAAGGCCAAAAGCACTGCAGGGTGACCACTGGCCACGGTCCGCAGCCGCTCCGACGCTCACCTGCCCGCGACAGCCCAGTGGTCCGGGCGGCGGCGCCTAGCGCAGCTTCCGGTTCTGGCCGGAAGTGCCTCTTCGGGACACCGGAAGTCCCGCCTCCTCCGCGGTGATTGACGGCCGCTGGGGTGGAGACCAGACGGTCTGCGAGTGGAGGCGGGCAGAGGTTCGGTGGACCCTCGCGGACCCAGCCACGCAGCTACCCTGGTGCTGGCCGGCGACTCCCGAGCCCGAAGAACAGAACAGCGTGGGGAGCGCGCAGGTGCCTGGTCACCGGTTACCGCGGGAGCGAGTCCCAAGTCCTGTGTGAGGTCCAGCTCCGCGTTTGAGGGTCTACCCCATAGGAAGCAGGGCGGATGGATGGTCGCCAAGGATGGAGGGAGGATGCCTGCAAAACGGGGCAAGTCACCCAGCCAACCCGAAAGGCAGAGTGGCAGTCAGTCAGTTACGGGATAAGCCGATTCCGCAGTCGTGTTCCTTTCTCAGCGCCAGATTCTCGCCTGTAGATTTCGCGGGGGTTGCCTGTCGGTGTCCAAGGAGACGACGCTCAAGGGGACGTTTAGCAGCGGGTCCGGTTCGTGATCCAAGCACGCGAGGCCGGTGGTGTTGTTACTGTTGGTGCGGATGAGAGAGGCCATTACCCCAACCGAGGGGACCCGGGGTCACCACCACCAGGGAGGCTTTCCTGATGAATTTTGTTAAAAGTGGGTTTCGACACGGATACCCGTTGTGGCTGTAAAAGCTGCTCTTTTTGGTTTAGTGAAAGGGACATAGACGAGCGACCTGGTTCCCTAAAACTTTCAGCAGCTCTGCTGGGTGAAGTCCTATCAGTAAGAAGGGAGCATGGAGCATCCCGCTCCTGCCTGGAGGAGGTGAGCTGTGGGATCATCCTGACGCTTTCCCATTCCCGGTATAGAGGCTGGCAGCTGGAACGCCCCATGTTTATTTTAACTTTGTTGTTGCCAAGGATACAGGACCTTGGAGCCTGCTTCATTCTTACCTACACTCCTCCAAGTCTGTGCTTTCCTTGGCTTTTTTTTTTTTTTTTTAAGACTCCCCAGTTCCTCTGGGGTGTGGCCGCCCTTGTTTCAGCAAGTGAATGAACCTAACTTTGTTAGATTATTAGGTTTGTTTCCGATGGGCTTGATCAGATAGGGTTTATCACTGTTTATTTTGGCCGACCCCCCTGCACGGCGTGAAGGTAGGACACCGTTAGCTCCATCTTAGGAGAAAACTGAAGCAGAATAACGATAACTTATGTACTGATATCCATCTATGCCCTGAAAAGGGCTGTAGGCTTTTTAACTTTAAAGTTTTTAGATTGCCTTTCAGCAGAGAACGACCACAGTGTTTTTAAATTACCGGCATCCACCAAATTCAGACCAGTCCCACAACAGTTACATGAATCTTCCTTTTCTTTGTAAACTACCTTCTTCTCTCCGCTAAATTGTGACACTATTTGCCTGACGCTCTATCCACTGAGCCAAACTGGCTAGGGCTACATGTTCAATTCTTTATGGTTAGTTGATTTAACCTAACAGCTTTAATAAATCATTTCTTTCTTGTAAAGCAGTGGTTCTGAACCTTCTGGCCCTTTAAATACAGTTCCTCATGTTGTGACCCAACCATAAAATTATTTTCGTGGCTACTTCATCACTGTAATGTTGCTACTGTTATGAATCATCATGTAAATATCTGATATGCAGGATGGTCTTAGGCGACCCCCGTGAAAGAGCCGTTCGACCGCTAAAGGGGTCGCGACCCACAGGTTGAGAACCGCTGTGCAAAGTATTGACATGCTAGAATATCATTTATTAAATCTAAGTCATGAATGTCAGACCTTTAAGTTGGTGTCTCAAATGTTTATTCCCATTTTGCATTTTCTATTAAGTGACTGGGCAAGATTTACAAAGTACTTGTGCAGATTATCATTAGTACTGCCTCCCCCAAATACCTCCCATTATTCATTACGCCAATAATCAGACCTCCAGACATATTTCTCTTTATGTATAGTAACAAAAGTAAGTCAAAGACAATAAATTGGTCATTCTCCTAAAGCACATAGTGCTTTTCAAAGACTGTACACAATAAGGCAGTCAGTGCGGCCATGTTGGAGAGTCCAACGCCAATTGCACTGTATGTGAATCACATGATTGTGGTGTCCATTAGCGACTCTTTTCCTGCATTTCAACAGGCAACAAAGTCTGTTCCAGGTTAATGACAAGGAAAATGGAACAGATAAGAAACATCACAAAGGACAAAGCTATAGGGCTTGGGAGGACTAAATAGATATAGGAGGCAAGGGTAAGAAAGAAATCCAAGACATACTCCTGGGTCACTTAAAGAGTGAAGATGGTGGTTTAAAAAAAAGGCTGGGGAAAAAGTGATTTCATTCCATTATTTAGGTTGGTAGAGGGATATGAAAGAATAAGCTTGTTTTAATTATGTTATTTCAGGTAAAGAAGCAGATACAGGACCTGACTTTGAGGAGGTCAGGCTTTTGATATCGTAATGGTAATCATAAAAAAAACTGAGAGCCATATTTTAATTTCTCTATATAGTTAGCATTAAGTCTTTCTGAATAATACTTTTTTTCTTTTTAACCACAAAATGTGGATACCACAAAATTCAAATTCCCATAGTCTAGCACAAATACCCATGATTTTAAGAGGTTCCCTTGTATCAATTAAAATGGAAGATTCAAATTTTCATAAAAGTAGTAAAGACAGTACCCAGTTAAAAAAGAAATTTATCTTTATTGTTGAAAATCTGACTGGGGTGTCCTCCATCTTATGGGAAAGGGTTGAGCGCTTTGGTGAGAAGGCCTCCTGCAGGTGCAGGTGCTGGTGATCAGATCTGAGATAAGCCAAACGCAGTTTCTGAGAAGCACAACTTTCATTTCGGGATTCAGCAACTTCTAACACAGTAACCAAGGTCTCTCCTACCTCTTGGCCACAGATGGCTCCAGGGGTTTGGGCTGGGAATTACACAAGAGGGAGTCAGGGTGAAGGCACTGGACAGCTAGTTAGTGCCTGATGGGGTAGCCATAGCGACTAGGTCTCAGGTTCACACTCTCTCTCCTTTAATCAGAGATTAAAGAGGCCAACAGCTCCCTTTCCATTCAAGCACCGCCTTCTAGCGGGCTGGTGCGTGGGAAGGAAAAGGGCATTTCCTTCTGAAGTGAGCAAACTGCTCTTTTATGATTTTTACTACTAACCCTGGGAAAATAGACAAAGGTTTCAAGGCTCCTCCTTAAAATACTTCTCCATGTCCTTTTTTTCTTTCCAAATGGACAGACGTTGTTGTACCCAGATACTAATCAGTTTGGGGGCACCAGTTACTTACCAACCAACCAAGTTGGGCCGGCATGAGGGGAGACTTCTTGGTGCTGTTTGTTACTATCAGCCTTCTCATGAGAGCCTTTCGCGGGAATTACTGATACTCTAAGCAGCAACATTTAGGAAGAGGCATTCCCATAGTCTATGGGCCAGCGAGATATAGAAACTGGTCCCAAGTAGCCACTGGCTTGGAACGGGGTAGATGAAGTGGGAACTGCCCATACAGTATAGTTAGAAGTATTGATATTCCTAGAAGCTTCTTTTCTTTTCTTATTATTACTGTCTTCCCTCTGTCAAATCCTGAGCGAGCCACTTTCCCCTGGTTGCCTGGGGAGATATAGGAAAGGAACATACAGGGCAGACCAGGCACGGGAGAAGGTATATGAGGTGGAGACAGCAATGTCACATGGCAGAGGGAGAGCAAGGCCACCATCAGGCACGAGCCCCATGGCCTCTGAGAGGGCAGAGCCCAGAATGGCCCTGCGGGTTGTTGCTTCAGAGAAGGGTTCCCGGCATAACAGTGAGGAGGCTCCCAAACAGAGTCCCAGCCCCAGCCCCAGCCCCAGGGCCGGCCGCCCCTTCTGTGGCACCCCAGCCCCAGGGAACCTGGCTGCTGCGTCGATGTCCCTTGAGATGGTGCTGGTTTGGAAGCTGCGGCTGGAAGTGAGCGAGGTCAGGGGACGTGGGGCTGGCAGGCTGCTGAGGCTCTCACCTCAGTGTATCCGGTCGTCTCAGCACCACTGCACGCAGCGACCCCCCCAGCAGCCCAGAGGTGCTCCTGACGGAGGAGGGAGGGAGACCAACTTGGCGCAGGCGGCCATGTTCAGGGGAAGAGAAGACGGAAGTCGAATTCTTTATTGACAGAATCAATCAAACACTCAGAGTTGGCCACAGAGACCCGACACAGCACACTGCGACATTCACATGATGCCTATTTCAATGTGACTCCCCTCGGTCCTTCAATTCTGTACAATGATTACAGAGTGGCTCTACATGGAAACCACCTCCCCCACACCGCCCCTGTCCACTCAGTTCTTAGGGACAAACAGCTTGCTCCAAATTTATAAAAAGATAGGCTAAGAGACAAAAAAATAACCAACTCAAATAAGCTGTCAGGCCTAATCGAGAATGGCTTAATATTACTAATTCTCTTCTTTGAACATTTTACTTAACTGCGTAATTAGAGCTACCAGTTCAGGGTTGCCACCAAGCGCATCAATTTGTTTGTAGGCTTTAGCTTCAAGCTCTTGCAGAGTATTCCGCGTATATTCAAAAGAACCCACACTCTCAAGATAATGTACACAGTATTTTTTAATGTCTACGTTTTCGGTTCTCTGGCGCAAGATGTTCTGCACCTGCGTGCTTTCAGGCTTGAACCAAATAGCATGAATAGTGGGGAACGAGAACTTCCCCTCCGTGAGATCTTCACAGAAGCTTTTGTTTTCACTATATTCTTTGGAGTGTAGATTAGCATAATCATCTCTAATTTGGAAAAAGAGCCCAAGTGTATCAAGTAGTGACTTTAAATCTTCTTTGTAATCAGAGAACAACTGCATGAGACCTACCGCTAATCCAAACAGTCCACCCGTCTTCTGCTGCACCATCGCTTTATATTCTTCTTCCGTGGGACAGGTGTAGCTATCCCGCCAATAAATATCCAGGCCTTGTCCCTGATGGAGTTCCAAGAGCTGGCGCGTAAAAAGCTTAACTGCATCGGGGTGATCAAGAGTTAAGACCTTCTCTAGGCCAAGAAAATATACATAATTGGCAGAATTGATGACAGACGGAATCCCATAGATGCTGTGCGCCACGGGAAAGCCACGTCGGAGCTTCGAGTTGTCTTCGATATCATCAATGAGCAAACTGGCATTATGCAACATTTCCGTCACTTCAATGATAATCTAACAAAAAGACAATTGAAAAGTTCATTTTTTTCATATCTGAACTACTATATTAACATTATGATGGTCTCAGGTGCCTTAGTTTTTAAAAGTAGTAATTATTTAGCAACTTCAATATGAAAACAATAGATTGCATGAGCATTAAACAGAATTAAGAGCTAGGAGTATTTCTACGCGATGTCATAAATTTCTTGGGGATTAAGAATGAGGTTAGAGGCCCTGGGTAGGTAGCCTAGTTTGTTAGGGCATCGTCCCAATACACGATCCCAGCCTGGGTGCATACAAGAATCAACCAATGGAGGCATAAAATATACAAAACAATGTTTCTCACTCTCTCTCTACCCAAAGCAAAAAAAAGGGGGGGGGGGGGGGATTGGAATTGCCTAGATACCTGAAGCTTGTCATCTGGAACTTTCAGCCAATGATTAAATGCCTGTGAAAGTTTGGTTCTCACTTGCTTACCTGCAATTAAAGAATAAAATTTGGCAATAAAGTTAACACTTTAATTATAAAAAACATTTCAGAAATTTACTGTAAAACAGATCAGACTTGATAAATCCAACCCCATCAATCCATTACCCACTGGAGAGCTTCCAGTGCTGGGCCCCTACTGGCCCCTTCTGTCAAAATTCACATTCTAAACCCCGCAACCGTAACATCAGGGCAGGCAAAAGAGGGTCTAAATCCTTCAGCAGCCCATCACTTTCATCTTAACTTGTATCAACAGTTTTGGAATGGAATGGGGAATAGGAATTATGATCTAATTCATTCCTTTTGAAAGGATGCCAGCCTAGTTAGCGGCAGTTAATTAGCACTGTCAATTTCAGAGAACATAGGCATTTTTGTTGTTGTTGAGAACATAGGTATTTTTAATGAAATGTACGTTGCTATTGAATTACCCCACACAATTACCTCTTAAAATTATCTAGCATTCCTTTAAAGTTTCAGAGAATGGACAGCTCTCCGCTTTCCTACCCAAAAGTAACAGTGCCATGGCCTGAAGTATTCCCTTTTCTATGAGAAGGAGTATTTCAGGTCCAAGTAACTGGTTTATAAAAGAATTTTATTCTAAGAACTTACCCTTGTTATATGTCTGAATTTTTACTATCATCATTTTTCCAAAGTTAAAAAAATATCAAAGCATGTACATACACATAAACACGATTAGGCAAGTGTAACCGTAGGACGCCATGACCAGGTGGCCCATCTTTGTATAGGAACAATGTGGGTTATGCTTTTAAGTAACGTGATTTAGATGCATGACTATTTGGCTGTTAAAGAAACTGGTAGTGTGGGAAATGGAGTGTGCGTGTGATGGTGGAAACATGAGCATGGAAGGTAACGGAAGCTTTTTGTTGGTGCACAAATTGGCATTTCCGGGGATGTAGGAGGGCTCCGTGTCTACGTCTTTGTTGAACTAATTTATTGTCACTTTTGTTTCCTTAATCTAGTAGGGAAGAGGAAAGTGTGGCATCCATAAATAATAAAACCTCCAAAAAGGTACTCAAATGTTTTAAGTATTTTTAATTTTTAGGTATGTTATATACTTGCATATTTTTAAGGGTACCTCAAAAATGTCCCTTTTAATAACAAATCATCACTTTTGTCATATGCATGACCTTAAATATAAAAATCTCAAGAGCTGGCAAACCTATTCTGAATTCTAACATTCAAATGACCACTACTATGTAAAACAAACCCTGTTTGGTGTGGGTGGCAATAGATGTTTCTCTCTCACCCTCTCTCTAAAAATCAATTAAAGAAATATTTAAGAATTGAAAAGTGTGTTTTTTGTAGTGTACTCTTGAGTATGTAGGTGAAACAATAATAAAAAATAAAAAAAAATTTAGCACACCAAGCCATGGCTCTATTAATTTCGTTTTAGGTTGATGAATACTACAGAACGCCTATGTGAGTCTGAAGGCTAACATGTGAATGACCCCTACTATGTAAAACCTACTGAACCGCTACCTGGTAACTGGAGCAAGTACTTGTAGGGTTCTAGAAGAATTCTTTGGACTTTTTCTTGAGTCTTCTCCATTGTTGTTGGATTTCAAAGATGATCTGTTAAAAAAGAGAATCATAAATATGATCTCATTAATTAAATTATCTTTGAGTGTCAAACTGCAAAGGAATTTGTATCTCAAGGAATTTGTAAAGCCAGACTTTGTTTCATTTTAAAAGAAAATTCTATGGGTATGAAATCTTGAGAACATTATGCTCAGTGAAAGAAGCCAGTCAAAAAAGACTACATACTGTACTATTCCATTTACATGAACTATTTAAAACAGGCAAATCTATAGAGGCAGAAAGTAGATTAACAATTGCCTAGGTAACGTTAGGGTAGGGGGGCTAGGGAGTGACTACCAATGAGTGCGATATTTCTTTTGGGGGCCATCAAAATGTTCAAAAATTAGATTGTGGTGGTGGTTGTACAGCTCTGTGAGTACACTAAAACCCACCTAATTGTATACTTTACACGGGTGAACTATGATATATAAATTATATCGCATTAAAAAAAAGGAAAGTTTTCATTCAAATGATTGGTCAGTGTTCACCTGGATTTTAAGGAATAAAACTTATATTAAACCTTTTTTTACTCAACCGTGAAAAAGGCTTATGTTGTTGTGTCAAATCAATGTTAAAACAAACCCACAGATTTAGATTCTTCTATATATAATTGATTATACAAATTAGTAAACATACTTGTTTCTATGAATATTAAAATGTTTTATATACTATATATAATTTAAGGGGAGACTTCCCTCCTGTATTTTCACTACAATCAGTCCATTTCAGAGATTCTGATTTAAGACAAGACATGCATTATTAAAAATATTCTCTTCCTTTATTCTTCTTAAATTTACATTTACTTCGATATTTCCTAGCATATCACTCATGGTCTGCCTAGAATCCTCCTTCACTATTGAATCTCTACTCTCCTGCTCTGTAAAAATCTCTTTTTATTTGTCCCCACATTAGGAGTTTTCTAATTGCTCCGACACCTTTGGCACATTTCAGGTTTTTCCCCTTTATCTGCTTTCTTTTGATTCTTTGGACAATGATTTTTTGTCTTTAGGATTATGAACTTAAAGAACTGGAAAGTGCATGCCCTGGCCTGTCTGTGTGGCTCAATTGGTTGATCTTCCTCCCCCAGGGCACATGCCCAGGTTGCAGACTCCATCAGCTGTAGGGGTGGGAGTGGGGGTGGGTGGCAACAGATGTTTCTCTCTCTCACCCTCTCACTCCCCTTAAAAAAACATACTTAGTCTACTCTTGAGTATGTAGGTAAAACAATAAAAAAAAATTAGCACACCAGGCTGTAGCTCTATTAATTTACTTTTAGGCTGATGAATACTACAGAATGTCTATGTGAGTCCCAAACTACTCAATTTCAAAACGCAAACTGCTTTAAACTTATTCAAACAATGGATGAATGACAAATACAAAAACATATTCTCTCCCTCCATGTGACTATTGCAGTAACTTCCTAGCTGGGTTCCCTGCATGAGCTAGTGATCTTTGTAAAACTGAAATCTTTCGAAGGGACGTCTTATCTCTCTTTCCACTGGAAAAACACACAAACAAATCCCAAACTCCTTAACACAGTGTGTAAGGATCTGGGTCCCTGCTCCTCCGGCCCCAGTTCCCCGTATTTCAAAAGCTCCCGTTTGACAGAAGGCTTTCCAGCGTGCTCTTCTTTAGGTCTGAAATGTTGTTTCCTTATTTACCCGCAGCCAACCCCTCACCTCTCAGGTCGATCCTCCCGGGCTTGGTAAAGCCCTCCCCGAGGTCCCTAACCGCACGGTCTATCTCCGATCCCTTATCACCCTGCAGCCAGCACTCGCCGCTGCTGCCCTTCCGCACCCGCCAGTGCGTGCAAATTACAGGGCTGAGGTCCACCCAGGGAGGAGCCGGACCGGTTCCTCCGCCCGGTAGGCGTTCAGCGAGTACGCGGACTGAGCGAGCGAACGGAGACTGCTTTCTAACGCATTCGAGGGTGAAATCGGGGCGCGCACATTTGCGCATGAAAAAAAAAAAAAAGATCAAGGGAAGGATCTGGTGTCAGAATGGCTACAGAGAGACCTACAAATGCAAGCGCAGCTCGGAAGCGCAGGCAACCTTTCCGGCCGACGACGGGTCTGCAGAGAACGACCCGAGAAGCGGGCGGGGGGTTGAACAACTCCTCCGAGGCCGACTTTCCACCGCGGCGGGGCCGGGAGCCTCCAGCATCCGCTCCGCCTGCAGGGTCGCCGGGCCCGCAAGGATCCGCTTCCTCTCCGCTCCGATGCCCTTTTCCGCCCCGATCCGGCCCCTCCAGTTCTTCCCCTTCGCCCGCGAGGGGACGCAGAACGTTCGGACCCAATCCGGTTCAGCATCCGGGGCCTCACCATCCTTCTTTCTTTCCTCCAGACCCCGCCCTCCTGCCCATCCGGTCCCCCCCCCGCCTGCCGCCACCACTGCCGCTCACGGTTCAGCGATGAGATCACAGCTTCCGCGCCACCGGTCCGGGAGTAGCTGGGCCCCGCATCAACTTCCCACTTTATAGCTCACACCCGGGCTCCTCCCGACGCTTCCATGAATCCCTCCCCCTACTTCATCAAGGAACTCTCCGCCCTCCTCGGCCGCCAGCGCCGCCGCATTATTCTGTGCAAGAAAATGCGCCATCCCGGCCCCACTGCGCAGGCGCCGCCGCCACCTCCCTGCACAGTCGCCCCGCCCCTTTCCCTCCCCCTCCCCCTCCGTCTCACGCAGGCGCGGGGCGTTGCGGGTCTTGCAGTTCTCGCGGGCGAGGGCTCGCACCCGGGCGCCCCGGGTCGGACTACATTTCCCGGTAGGCTTTGGGGCGTCACTTTCTGTTTCCATAGAACTGGTGGGAAAATGGCGTCGTTGTTTGTATCCCAAGGGCCAATAACAACGAAGTGTGGGCGGGTTCTAAGACACCCTGGCCAATCCGCGGTCGTCTTAGAGGCCATCCGGGAAAGAGGTAGGGGAGGGGAGACAGCTTAGGGGAGTGGAGAGCGGAGGGAAGCGGGGGGGCTCGGGCGGGGGGAGCGATGTTTGCCCGTCAGTCGAGTCCGGAGTGAGGAGCTTGGGCGCCGGAGCGGAGGAGTCTCTGAAGCTTAGCTGGCCGCCGCCACGGCCGCCGCCTGGACCTCTCCCCGGAGCGAGCCGCAGGAGGGTCTGTGGCCGCCGTCCTCTGGGGGGCAGCGCGACGGGGGCCCGGGCTCCCGTCCGGGAGGGTTTTTCGTCGTCCCCCTCCCCCCAGCGAGGGAACCCGAGCGGCCGCCAAACAAAGGTACCAGTCGCCGCCGCGGGAGGAGGAGGAGCCGGAGCCTCAGCCTCGGCCCCGCTGGACGCGCCGCGCGTCTCCCCATCTCTCCCCCCGGGCCTGCTGGTTTTGGGGGGGAGCCGGGGAGGGGACCCTGGACGCGCTGAGCTCGGCGCTGGCCTCCGACGAAGGTAGGGCATTTCGGAGGCGTCCGCGGGCTCGTCGGGGGGTCCTTCGGGGAGTCCCCGGGCCCGGCCAACGCGCGGGAGGATCGACGCGGTGGGCTCGCCAGGCGCCCGAACCCTTGGCCTCAGCTGCGGCGCCCCCGCCCCCCCGCGGTCGTCCCGGCCTGGGGCCGCGCTTCCGGGGGTCGGCGAGGGCCCGGCGGCGGCCCGCGAGCCGGAGTCCTGAGCGGCTCGGGCTCTTCTCCCGTCC